>NC_052319.1:34779648-34809648 GCF_016432855.1 Salvelinus namaycush
AAACAGTTTTAGAAACTTCAGAGTATTTTCTATCAAAATATACTAATAATATGCATATTTTATATTCTGGGGATGAGTAGAAGGAAGTTGAAATTGAGCACGCTATTTATCCAAAAGTGAAAATGCTGCCCCCTACCCCAAAGAAGTTAACACAGTGTCCATAGAAGGGCCAAAAGTATACCGAATGGTGTTGTCTGCGTAGAGGTGAATCAGAGAATCACCAGCAGCAAGAGCTACATCATTGATGTATACATACTGAACTCTGTCTGAGAAGTAGTTGGTGAACCAGGCGAGGCAGTCATTTGAGAAACCAAGGCTGTTGAGTCTGCCGATAAGAATGCGGTGATTGACAGAGTCGAAAGTCTTGGCCAGGTCGATTAATACGACTGCACAGTATTGTTTTTTGTCGATGGCAGTTATGATATCGTTTAGGACCTTGAGCATGGCTGAGGTACACCCATGACCAGCTCGGAAACTAGATTGCATAGTGGAGAAGGTACGGTGGGATTCGAAATGGTCGGTGATATGTTTGTTAACTTGGCTTTCGAAGACCTTAGAAAGGCAGGGTAGGATAGATATAGGTCTGTATCAGTTTGGGTCTAGAGTGTCTCCCCCTTTGAAGAGTGGGATGACCACGGCAGCTTTCCAATCTTTGGGGATCTCAGGCGATACGAAAGAGAAGTTGAACAGGCTAGTAATAGGGTTTGCAACAATTGCGGCGGATCATTTTAGAAAGAAAGGGTCCAGATTGTCTAGCCCAGCTGATTTGTAGGGGTCCAGATTTTGCAGCTCTTTCAGAACATCAGCTGTCTGGATTTGGGTGAAGGAGAAATGAGGGAGGCTTGGGAAAGTTGCTGTGGGGGGCGCAGAGCTGTTGACCGGGGTAGGGGTAGCCAGGTGGAAAGCATGGCCAGCCGTAGAAAAATGCTTATTGAAATTCTCGATTATCGTAGATTTATCGGTGGTGATAGTGTTTCCTAGCCTCAGTGCAGTGGGCAGCTGGGAGGAGGTGATTTTATTCTCCATGGACTTTACAGTGTCCCAGAACTTTTTGGAGTTTGTGCTACAGGATGCAAATTTCTTTTTGGAAAAGCTATTCTTTGTTTTCCTAACTGCCTATGTATATTGGTTCCTAATTTCCCTGAAAAGTTGCATATCGCGGGGGCTATTCGATGCTTATGCAGTACGCCACAGGATGTTTTTGTGCTGGTCAAGGGCAGTCAGGTCTGGAGTGAACCAAGGGCTATATCTGTTCCTGGTTCAACATTTTTTGAATGGGGCATGCTTATTTAAGATGGTGAGGAAAGCAATTTTAAAGAATATCCAGTCATCCTCTACTGACGAAATGAGGTCAATTTCTTTCCAAGATACCCGGGCCAGGTCGATTAGAAAGGCCTGCTTGCTGAAGTATTTTAGGGAGCATTTGACTGTGATGAGGGGTGGCCGTTTGACCACGGACACATTACGGACACAGGCAATGACAGCAGAGGTGTATTTAGAGGGCAGGTTGGTCAGGATGATATCTATGAGGGTGCCCGAGTTTATGGATTTGGGGTTGTACCTGGTAGGTTCCATGATAATTTGGGTGAGATTGAGGGCATCTAGTTTAGATTGTAGGATGGCCGGGGTGTTAAGCATATCCCAGTTTAGGTCACCTAACCGTACAAACTCTGAAGATAAATGGTGGGCAATTACACACCATTCACATATGGTGTCCAGGGCACATCTGGGGGCTGAGGGGGGTCTGTAACAAGCGGCAACAGTGAGAGACTTATTTCTGGAAAGGTGTATTTTTAAAAGTAGAAGCTCGAACTGTTTGGGCACAGACCTGGATAGTATGACAGAACTCTGCAGGCTGTCTCTGCAGTAGATTGCAACTCCACCCCCTTTGGCAGTTCTATCTTGGCGGAAAATTTTATAGTTGGGATGGAAATTTCAGAATTTTTGGATTGCCTTCTTAAGACAGGATTCAGACACAGCCAGGACATCAGGGTTGGCGGAGTGTGCTAAAGCAGTGAAAAAAACGAACTTAGGGAGGAGGCTTCTGATGTTAACATGCATGAAACTGTCATGTTTTGTCTTTTGATTATCATGTCTTGTCCCTGTGCTTCCCTTCCATTTGTCTCCCTCTGCTGGTCTTAGTAGGTTCTTTCCCTCTCTCTTCCCCTCCCTCTCTTCCTCTCTCGCTCTCTCTCTATCGTTCCGTTCCTGCTCCCAGCTGTTCCTCATTCTCCTAACTACCTCATTTAATCTTTCACACCTGTCCCCTATTTTGCCCTCTGATTAGAGTTCCTATTTCTCCCTCTGTTTTCCGCTTCTGTCCTTGTCGGATCTTTGTTTAATGTTTGCTGTTCCGTGTCCTGGTTCCGCCCTGTCGTGTTTTTGCCTTCATCAGATGCTGCGTGTGAGCAGGCGTCCTGGTTCCGCCCTGTCGTGTTTTTGCCTTCATCAGATGCTGCGTGTGAGCAGGCGTCCTGGTTCCGCCCTGTCGTGTTTTTGCCTTCATCAGATGCTGCGTGTGAGCAGGTGTCATCTAAGATATATCCAGGAGTACCGTTTTGTTTAAGTTTGGAATAAAGACTCTGTTTTTGTTAAGTCGCTTTTGGGTCCTCATTCATCTGCATAACAGAAAGATCCGACCAGTATGGACCCAGCGACTACGGATTCTCGCAACACTGCCATCGAGATCCAGGGAGCAATGCTCGGCAGACACGAGCAGGAATTGTCTGCTGCTCGTCATGCCGTTGAGACCCTGGCCGCTCAGGTTTCCAACCTCTCAGGACAGTTTCAGAGTCTTCGTCTCGTGCCACCTGTTACTTCCTGGTCTTCCGAGTCTTCGGAACCTAGGGTTAATAACCCACCATGTTACTCTGGGCAACCCACTGAGTGCCGCTCCTTTCTGACCCAGTGTGATATTGTGTTTTCTCTCCAGCCCAACACATACTCACGAGAGAGAGCTCGGATCGCCTACGTCATATCACTCCTTACTGGTCGGGCTCGGGAGTGGGGCACAGCTATCTGGGAGGCAAGGGCTGAGTGTACTAACGATTATCAGAGCTTTAAAGAGGAGATGATACGGGTTTTTGATCGTTCAGTTTTTGGGAAGGAGGCTTCCAGGGTCCTGGCTTCCCTATGTCAAGGTGATCGATCCATAACGGATTACTCTATAGAGTTTCGCACTCTTGCTGCATCCAGTGACTGGAACGAGCCGGCGTTGCTCGCTCGTTTTCTGGAGGGACTTCACGCTGAGGTTAAGGATGAGATTCTCTCCCGGGAGGTTCCTTCCAGCGTGGACTCTTTGATTGCACTCGCCATCCGCATAGAACGACGGGTAGATCTTCGTCACCGAGCTCGTGGAAGAGAGCTCGCGTTAACGGTGTTTCCCCTCTCCGCATCTCAACCATCTTCTCCCATCAGCTCAGAGACTGAGCCCATGCAGCTGGGAGGTATTCGCATCTCGACTAAGGAGAGGGAACGGAGAATCACCAACCGCCTTTGTCTCTATTGCGGTTCTGCTGGACATTTTGTCATGTCATGTCCAGTAAAAGGCCAGAGCTCATCAGTAAGCGGAGGGCTACTGGTGAGCGCTACTACTCAGGTCTCTCCATCAAGATCCTGTACTACCTTGTCGGTCCATCTACGCTGGACCGGTTCGGCTGCTTCCTGCAGTGCCTTGATAGACTCTGGGGCTGAGGGTTGTTTTATGGACGAAGCATGGGCTCGGAAACATGACATTCCTCTCAGACAGTTAGGGAAGCCCACGCCCATGTTCGCCTTAGATGGTAGTCTTCTCCCCAGTATCAGATGTGAGACACTACCTTTAACCCTCACAGTATCTGGTAACCACAGTGAGACCATTTCCTTTTTGATTTTTCGTTCACCTTTTACACCTGTTGTTTTGGGTCATCCCTGGCTAGTATGTCATAATCCTTCTATTAATTGGTCTAGTAATTCTATCCTATCCTGGAACGTTTCTTGTCATGTGAAGTGTTTAATGTCTGCTATCCCTCCTGTGTCTTCTGTCCCCTCTACTCAGGAGGAACCTGGTGACTTGACAGGAGTGCCGGAGGAATATCATGATCTGCGCACGGTCTTCAGTCGGTCCAGAGCCAGCTCCCTTCCTCCTCACCGGTCGTATGATTGTTGTATTGATCTCCTTCCGGGGACCACTCCCCCTCGGGGTAGACTTTACTCTCTGTCGGCTCCCGAACGTAAGGCTCTCGAGGATTATCTGTCTGTTTCTCTCAACGCCGGTACCGTGGTGCCTTCTTCCTCTCCCGCCGGAGCGGGGTTTTTCTTTGTTAAGAAGAAGGACGGTACTCTGCGCCCCTGTGTGGATTATCGAGGGCTGAATGACATAACGGTTAAGAATCGTTATCCGCTTCCCCTTATGTCGTCAGCCTTCGAGATGCTGCAGGGAGCCAGGTTCTTTACTAAGTTGGACCTTCGTAACGCTTACCATCTCGTACGCATCAGAGAGGGGGACGAGTGGAAAACGGCGTTTAACACTCCGTTAGGGCATTTTGAATACCGGGTTCTGCCGTTCGGTCTCTCTAATGCTCCAGCGGTCTTTCAGGCATTAGTCAATGATGTACTGAGAGACATGCTGAACATCTTTGTTTTCGTTTACCTTGACGATATCCTGATTTTTTCACCGTCACTCGAGATTCATGTTCAGCACGTTCGACGTGTACTCCAGCGCCTTTTAGAGAATTGTCTCTACGTGAAGGCTGAGAAGTGCGCCTTTCATGTCTCCTCTGTCACTTTTCTTGGTTCTGTTATTTCCGCTGAAGGCATTCAGATGGATCCCGCTAAGGTCCAGGCTGTCAGCGATTGGCCCGTCCCTAAGTCACGTGTCGAGTTGCAGCGCTTTCTCGGTTTCGCTAATTTCTATCGGCGTTTCATTCGTAATTTCGGTCAAGTGGCTGCCCCTCTCACAGCTCTGACTTCTGTCAAGACTTGCTTTAAGTGGTCCGGTTCCGCCCAGGGAGCTTTTGATCTCCTCAAGAAGCGTTTTACATCCGCTCCTATCCTTGTTACTCCTGACGTCACTAAACAATTTATTGTCGAGGTTGACGCTTCAGAGGTGGGCGTGGGAGCCATTCTGTCCCAGCGCTTCCAGTCTGACGATAAGGTTCATCCTTGCGCTTACTTTTCTCATCGCCTGTCGCCATCGGAACGCAACTATGATGTGGGTAACCGCGAACTGCTCGCTATCCGCTTAGCCATAGGCGAATGGCGACAGTGGTTGGAGGGGGCGACCGTTCCTTTTGTCGTTTGGACTGACCATAAGAACCTTGAGTACATCCGTTCTGCCAAACGACTTAATGCACGTCAAGCTCGTTGGGCGTTGTTTTTCGCTCGTTTCGAGTTCGTGATTTCCTATCGCCCGGGGAATAAGAACACCAAGCCTGATGCCTTATCCCGTCTCTTTAGTTCTTCTGTGGTTTCTACCGACCCCGAGGGGATTCTCCCTGAAGGGCGTGTTGTCGGGTTGACTGTCTGGGGAATTGAGAGACAGGTAAAGCAAGCGCTCACTCACACTGCGTCGCCGCGCGCTTGTCCTAGTAACCTTCTGTTTGTTCCTGTCCCTACTCGTCTGGCTGTTCTTCAGTGGGCTCATTCTGCCAAGTTAGCTGGCCACCCCGGTGTTCGGGGTACGCTTGCTTCTATTCGCCAGCGGTTTTGGTGGCCTACTCAGGAGCGGGACACGCGCCGTTTCGTGGCTGCTTGTTCGGACTGCGCGCAGACTAAGTCAGGTAACTCTCCTCCTGCCGGTCGTCTCAGACCGCTTCCCATTCCTTCTCGACCATGGTCTCACATCGCCTTAGACTTTATTACCGGTCTGCCTTCGTCTGCGGGGAAGACTGTGATTCTTACGGTTATCGATAGGTTCTCTAAGGCGGCACATTTCATTCCCCTCGCTAAGCTTCCTTCCGCTAAGGAGACGGCACAAATCATCATTGAGAATGTGTTCAGAATTCATGGCCTCCCGTTAGACGCCGTTTCAGACAGAGGTCCGCAATTCACGTCACAGTTTTGGAGGGAGTTCTGTCGTTTGATCGGTGCTTCCGTCAGTCTCTCTTCCGGGTTTCATCCCCAGTCTAACGGTCAAGCAGAAAGGGCCAATCAGTCGATTGGTCGCATTTTACGCAGCCTTTCGTTTCGAAACCCTGCGTCTTGGGCAGAACAGCTCCCCTGGGCTGAGTACGCTCACAACTCGCTTCCTTCGTCTGCTACAGGGCTATCTCCGTTTCAGAGTAGTCTTGGTTACCAGCCTCCTCTGTTCTCGTCCCAGCTCGCCGAGTCCAGCGTTCCCTCCGCTCAGGCTTTTGTCCAACGTTGTGAGCGCACTTGGAGGAGGGTCAGGTCTGCACTTTGCCGTTACAGGGCGCAGACTGTGAGAGCCGCCAATAAACGTAGGATTAAGAGTCCTAGGTATTGTCGCGGTCAGAGAGTGTGGCTTTCCACTCGTAACCTTCCCCTTACGACAGCTTCTCGCAAGTTGACTCCGCGGTTCATTGGTCCGTTCCGTGTCTCTCAGGTCGTCAATCCTGTCGCTGTGCGACTGCTTCTTCCGCGACATCTTCGTCGCGTCCACCCTGTCTTCCATGTCTCTTGTGTCAAGCCTTTTCTTCGCGCTCCCGTTCGTCTTCCCTCCCCCCCTCCCGTCCTTGTCGAGGGCGCACCTATTTACAAGGTACGGAAGATCATGGACATGCGTTCTCGGGGACGTGGTCACCAGTACTTAGTGGATTGGGAGGGTTACGGTCCTGAGGAGAGGAGTTGGGTTCCATCTCGGGACGTGCTGGACCGTTCGTTGATTAATGATTTCCTCCGTTGCCGCCAGGGTTCCTCCTCGAGTGCGCCAGGAGGCGCTCGGTGAGTGGGGGGGTACTGTCATGTTTTGTCTTTTGATTATCATGTCTTGTCCCTGTGCTTCCCTTCCATTTGTCTCCCTCTGCTGGTCTTAGTAGGTTCTTTCCCTCTCTCTTCCCCTCCCTCTCTTCCTCTCTCGCTCTCTCTCTATCGTTCCGTTCCTGCTCCCAGCTGTTCCTCATTCTCCTAACTACCTCATTTAATCTTTCACACCTGTCCCCTATTTTGCCCTCTGATTAGAGTTCCTATTTCTCCCTCTGTTTTCCGCTTCTGTCCTTGTCGGATCTTTGTTTAATGTTTGCTGTTCCGTGTCCTGGTTCCGCCCTGTCGTGTTTTTGCCTTCATCAGATGCTGCGTGTGAGCAGGCGTCCTGGTTCCGCCCTGTCGTGTTTTTGCCTTCATCAGATGCTGCGTGTGAGCAGGCGTCCTGGTTCCGCCCTGTCGTGTTTTTGCCTTCATCAGATGCTGCGTGTGAGCAGGTGTCATCTAAGATATATCCAGGAGTACCGTTTTGTTTAAGTTTGGAATAAAGACTCTGTTTTTGTTAAGTCGCTTTTGGGTCCTCATTCATCTGCATAACAGAAACCAAGGCTTTTTACGGTTACAGAAGTCAACAAATAATAGTGCATGGGGAATAGGAGTGGAACTGGGGGCTACAGGGCCTGGGTTAACCTCTACATCCCTAGAGGAACAGAGGAGAAGTAGGATAAGGGTACGGCTAAAGGCTATAAGAACTGGTCGTCTAGTGAGTTGGGGACACAGAATAAAAGGAGCAGATTTCTGTCTGTGGTAGAATAGATTCAATGCATAATGTACAGACAAGGGTATGGTAGGATGTGAGTACAGTGGAGATAAACCTATGCGTTGCGTGATGATGAGAGAGGTTTCGTCTCTGGAGGCATCAATTAACGTAGGTGAGGTCTCCGCATGTGTGTGGGGTTGGACGAAAGAGCTATCTAAGGCATTTTAAGCGGGACTGAGGGCTCTACAGTGAAATAAAGCAATTAAAACTAGCCAAGACAGCAGTAGACAAGGCATATAGACATTAGGGAGAGGCAATAAGCAATCACAGGTGTTGATCAGGAGAGCTAAGACAACAACAGGTAAATGGCGAATAAAGGGCAGAGCGGGTCAGTTAGATACATACAGGACCTGAGTTCGAGGCTGGGGCCGACAGGTAAACAAAATGAGGTACTGTGTTATTGAAACAGTCCAGGGGGCATCAGCTGTGTATCCGAGTGATCATAGGGTCAAAAGAGTAGCAATAGGTGAGTCAGGGTGCTGTACGGTATTCACTACTACACTGGGTGAGCAGGGGACACAGCGTTCAGAAAAGCTAGCGCTGGGGATAGTAGATGGTTCTGTGGCGATATCGTAACAGAATAGCCTGTTGAGACCACATCGGGCGATCACTACGGCAGTCCAGTCGTGATGGATCGGCGGGGCTCCGTGTTGACAATAAAGGGTCCAGGCCAATTGGCAAAGGAGGTAATTGTAGCCCTATAATTAGTTTGTATATGGGCCTAGCTCGAGGCTAGCTGCTTCGGGACAGAGGCGTTAGCTAACAGTAGCCACTCGTTTGCTGCTAGCTAGCAGCTAGCTAGGAGTAATGATCCAGTGTAATGATCCAGAGCAGCAGGAATCCGATGATCTGGTAGAGAGAAGCAGTCCGATATGCTCTGGGTTGATATTGCTCTGTGCAGACTGGCAGGTGATTGTCCGAGCTAAGGCTGGCTTATTCTGGGGGGGAAAAGGAGAGGACAGCTAGCCGTGGATAACAAATACTAGTAACTAGCTAGATTGCTAGCTCCTGATGGAAGTTCCAGTTACAAGGAATAAAAAAATAACAGATCCGTACCACATTGGGTTAGGCGGGTTGCAGGAAAGTATATTTAGTTCGTAGATAAAAGTGAGTTTAACCTGTCTGGCTCTGGCGTTCCGCTAGCGGAACTCCTCCCACATTCCACTGAAAAGGCAGAGCGCGAAATTCAAAAGATATTTTTTAGAAATATTTAACTTTCACACATTAACAAGTCCAATACAGCAAATGAAAGATACACATCTTGTGAATCCAGTCAACATGTCCGATTTTTTAAATGTTTTACAGCGAAAACACCACATATATTTATGTTAGCTCACCACCAAATACAAAAAAGGACAGACATTTTTCACAGCACAGGTAGCATGCACAAAGCCAACCTAAATAACCAAGAACCAACCAAACTAACCAAGAAACAACTTCGTCAGATGACAGTCTTATAACATGTTATACAATAAATCTATGTTTTGTTCGAAAAATGTGCATATTTGAGGTATAAATCAGTTTTACATTGCAGCTACCATCACAGCTACCGTCAGAAATAGCACCGAAGCAGCCAGAGTAATTACAGACACCAACGTCAAATACCTAAATACTCATCATAAAACATTTCTGAAAAATCGATGGTGTACAGCAAATTAAAGACAAACATCTTGTGAATCCAGCCAATATTTCCGATTTTTTAAGTGTTTTACAGCGAAAACACAATATAGCATTATATTAGCTTACTACAATAGCCTACCACACTACCGCATTCATTCATCAAGGCACGTTAGCGATAGCAATAGGCACGTTAGCGATAGGGAATAAACCAGCAAAAGATATTAATTTTCACTAACCTTCATAAACCTTCATCAGATGACAGTCCTATAACATCAGGTCATACATACACTTATGTTTTGTTCGAAAATGTGCATATTTAGAGCTGAAATCAGTGGTTATACATTGTGCTAACGTAGCATCTTTTTCCCAGAATGTGCGGATATTTTTATGACACTCCAACTATTCTGACCAAATAACTATTCATAAACGTTACTAGAAAATACATGTTGTATAGGAAATGATAGATACACTAGTTCTTAATGCAATCGCCGTGTTAGAATTCTAAAAATAACTTCATTACGACATCCAGCTTTGGTATAGCGAGAGAGTACCCAAAATCTGGGCGCAAACGACTAGTACAACATGTTCGACAGATATATGAAATAGCATCATAAAATGGGTCCTACTTTTGATGATCTTTCATCAGAATGTTGTACAAGGGGTCCTTTGTTGGGAACAATCGTTGTTTGGATTTAGAATGTCCTCTTCTCCAGTCAATTAGCACGGAAAGCTAGCAAAGTGGCGCTAAGCTCTCCTTCCTGAACAAAGGCACACAACGCAACACGCCTAACGTCCCGAATAAATTTCAATAATCTAATAAAACTATATTGAAAAAACATACTTTACGATGATATTGTCACATGTATCAAATAAAATCAAAGCCGGAGATATTAGTCGTCCATAACGACAGCTTATCAGAAGGCAAATCCAGGTCCCTTCACGCGCTCTCCAGAAAACAGGAAACTGGTGACACGTCATGCCGAGAGCTATTATTCGACCCCAGATCAAGTTACACACTCCATTTCTTCTCTCACTGCCTGTCGACATCTAGTGGAAGACGTATGAAGTTCATCTATACTAATAAATATCAAGGACATTAAAACTTCTTGCCACTAGGGGGGTGCCATTTCGACATAGCACAAATTCGTATCCAAATTAAACTGCCTCGTACTCAATTCTTGCTCGTACAATATGCATATTATTATTACTATTGGATAGAAAACACTCTCTAGTTTCTAAAACCGTTTGAATTATATCTGTGGGTGAAACAGAACTCGACTCAGAGCAATTTTCCTATGTGTATATCAGAGTGCAGAATTTTGCTGGCTGTTCCCAGACCTGTGTATTAATTTGCCTGTCCTCTATTGGTTGAGATGCACTGCATACGCCTTCCCCTGGTTGTTAGCGAATAGGGAGACTTGAAATGGAGTTTCTACGTAGTTCCCAAAGTTTATAAATTGATTGGAATCGAGGTGTCCACCCTTTTGGATCTTCGCGCTGACGCAGAAAGGGTCTTGGCATGTCTTTTTAGAAGCTCTGGTTTTAGAAACTAGATATATCCGGCTCTGTTTTTATTCGATATAGGCTTTAAAGACATCATAATCTTGTTATTTTAAACCGATTTATATCAGTTTATGTCAGTATATTGCGATTTTCGGGCATTTCATTTTCTGACGTTGTATTGAGTTGGGTATCTCTCTCTCGAATGCCATTGTGTACTGCTAATTGCAACGTGGAAGGAAACATTCTCCAACCCAGCAACGATTCTTTTGGCCAACGGACACCTTTCCCAAGATTCTGATGGGAGTTCAGCTAATAGTAAGAACTATTTATGCTGATAATTCGTTGTTCTGTTGAAAAAGTAAAATGCATAAGACGCCATTATTTGCCGTGTAGCCTTGCGTTATCGCAGCCTGTATTGCACCCTGTATTGCGCAGTAAGGTTAATTTTAAAAATGTAATTCAGCGATTGCATTAAGAACTAATTTGTCTTTCAATTGCTGTCCACCCTGTATTTTTTAGTCAAGTTTATGATTATTTATTGATTAGACTAGGTGACTCTCCAAGATGGCGCCCGAAATTTTCTGGGCAGCTTGGCAACTTTTCTCATTGTATAAGCACGATTTGTGCCGCTAAATATGCACATTTTCGAACAAACTCTATATGCATTGTGTAATATGATGTTACAGGACTGTCATCTGAAGAATTCTGAGAAGGTTAGTGAAAATTAATATATTTTGGTGGTGAATACGTTATCGCTATGTTTGGCTGGAATCAATGCTGTTGTTTGGTTTGCTACTGTGCTAAGCTAATATAACGCTATATTGTGTTTTCGCTGTAAAACACTTAGAAAATTTGAAATATTGTCTGGATTCACAAGATCTGTGTCTTTCAATTGCTGTACGCTGTGTATTTTTAAGAAATGTTTTATGATGAGTAATTAGCTAATACACGTTGCTCTCTGTAGTTATTCTAGTCATTTTAGTGAGAGTTGTGATGGGGGCTGCAATGGTAAACTATGATTTATACCTGAAATATGCACATTTTTCTAACAAAACCTATGCTATACAATAAATATGTTATCAGACTGTCATCTGATGAGGTTGTTTCTTGGTTAGTGGCTATTTATATCTTTATTTGGTCGAATTTGTGATAGCTACTGATGCAGTAAGAAAATGGTGGAGTATGGAAGTGGTGTCTTTTGCTAACGTGGTTAGCTAATAGATTTACATATTTTGTCTTCCCTGTAAAACATTTTAAAAATCAGAAATGATGGCTTTATTCACAAGATGTGTATCTTTCATTTGGTGTCTTGGACTTGTGATTTCATGAACATTTTATTATATTATATCCCTGTGGCTTTAGGCTAGGCTATGCTAGTCAGCTTTTGTGATGGGGGGGATCCCGGATCCGGGTTTGGTAGGCGTTAGAGGTTAATAGGCAGGCCCTAGAACAGTGCATCGATTTCAGATTTTCCACTTCCTGTCAGGAAGTTTGCTGCAAAAGGAGTTCTGTTTTACTCACAGATATAATTCAAACGGTTTTAGAAACTAGAGAGTGTTTTCTATCCAATAGTAATAATAATATGCATATTGTACGAGCAAGAATTGAGTACGAGGCCGTTGAAATTGGGCACGATTTTCCCCCAAAGTGAAAACAGCGCCCTCTGTCCTCAACAGCTTAAGATATAAACGAAAAAAGGCTGGCTATTTACATGGAATAAGACACGGTATAAGACAAAGACAGATATACACGTCCTACTGTGCCACAAGCTTGGATCACTATAATTGAGGCAGACATGAAGGGATATCATAATTGAAACTGTGTGCGTGTGTGTGTTTTTGATTTTACTTTCCTCACAAGGATAGTAAAACAAGGAACATTCAGAGAAGTGGGGACATTTCGCCGGTCCCCACAAGGAAAAAGGCTGTTTTAGATGTTAGGTTTAGGGTTAGAATTATTGTTAGGGGTTAGGGTTAGAAGTTAGAGTTAGATGTTAAGGTTTAGGGTTAGGGAAAATAGGAATTTGAATGCGAATCAATTGTTTGGTCCCCACAAGGATACTAAAACCAACTTGTGTGTGTGTGCATAGGGGGGGGGGGGGGGGGGATTGGGCTTTGATAGAACTCAAACGTCAGCTCCTAAGAACTGCTTCCTGAGTCTTTTCCTCCAGTGTTTCAGACTGGCAATCAATCCTCCCTTGAGTTTGTGAAAGTGAGTCAGCCTGTGGGTGTGTCTTTTATCCTTCCACCCTGTCATCCCTGTCCCTCTCTCTCTGCTCTCTGGGCCATCCCTCTGCTCTCTGCATGGCCTTTGTGGAGTGGTCTCTCCTTCCCCTGGCCCGAGACAGCATCTTCCAGGTCAGAGGTGAAGCTAGCATGTCTGTAGCTGAGGTGTTGTGTTTCGGCCATCTCTCCTGCTCTTCTCTCTTAAGTGTTTAATGAATGGAACTTTCATCTGTCTTCCTCGATCACTTCACAGCAGAGCTGGAGAGAGGTTCCTGAACTGCAGGATGGTGTGTGTGTGTGTGTGTGTGTGTGTGTGTGTGTGTGTGTGTGTGTGTGTGTGTGTGTGTGTGTGTGTGTGTGTGTGTGTGTGTGTGTGTGTGTGTGTGTGTGTGTGTGTGTGTGTGTGTATCTGTGTGTGTGTGTGTGTGTGTGTATCTGTGTGTGTGTGTGTGTGTGTGTGTGTGTGTGTGTGTGTGTAGTCTTCTTTTTACTTTCTGTCTCCCTCCTCTTCATCTCTATTTATTTTTGCCTCGTTTTTTTCTGTCCATGTTGTTTGCCTTTGTGTTCTCTGTTCTTATCTCTCCTGCTCACTCTCCCTCCCCCTCTCTCTCCTCTCTCCCTCCCTCCCTCATCCCTCTCTCCTCCCTCCCAGGGTTGGGCGATATTGCGATAGTATCGTGCATCAAGGATGATTGACAGCCATCGTCGATGGCGATGACATCGTGATGTGACAGACGATATCTAACCTATTTCAACATTACTGGCCTCACGCTGTCACGTTCGTTTGTAGAAACGGACCAAGGCGCAGCGAATGTTGAGTTCCACATAATTTATTAATAATGAAACTTAGCAAAAACAATAAACAATAAACGAACAACGAACCGTGACTACAGAGGTGCTACATACACTTACTCAAAATACAATATCCCACAAACACAGGTGGGAACAAACAATACTTAAATATGATCCCCAATTAGAGACAACGATTACCAGCTGCCTCTAATTGGGAATCATACAAATCACCAACATAGAAACATGAAAACTAGAACACCCACATGGAAATGATAAACTAGACTAACCCCCCAGTCACACCCTGACCTACTCCACCATAGAAAATAAGGACTCTCTATGGTCAGGACGTGACACATGCAGTAAGAGAAGAGCAAAGTCAAGCAGCGCAAGGGTGACATTCCGAGTAAATTACCTTTATTCCTATTTGCTATAGCTTATTTCAATTCATGTTATATTCACAGAATGCAAGAGAACAATGTAGACATTGCTAAGTTCCCAAATATTCTAACAGAGTGTTTGTCCTAAAGTTTTAAATGGGAACAATTATGTAAGTCTATGTTAATCTCAATCACAACTTTATTTTGAATGACAAATATTTTCGGCCACAAGAAGGGAAATTGAGCAAACAATAGCAAGGTGCACAAATCTAATGAGTAAGGAGGAAAGCTTCTGAAAGAAAACGATGTGTAGCCTAGTTGTCCTATGAATATTATTCTAGTAATGTGCAACCTACCTTCAACACATAGTAGCCTAGGGCTACACTCATTGAGAAAAAGGTGGTATCTAGAACCAAAAAGGGTTCTTTGGCTGTCCCCATTAGAGAACCCGTTGAAGAACCCTTTTTTGTTCCAGGTAGAACCCTTTTGGGCTCCATGTAGAACCATTTCCACAGACGGTTTGGTATGGAACCCAAAAGAGTTCTACCTGGAACCAAAAAGGGTTCTACCTCAAACCAAAAAGGGTTCTACCTCGAACCAAAAAGGGTTATCCTATGGGGACAGCTGCAGAACACTTTTGGAACGCTTTGTGTAATCATTAGGCAAAAATGTGAATCAGTTTCTAATGACTCAGTTCTGTGGACAGCAGAGTTGCTCTGCAGCCCATGATGATTTACTACCCACCACACGATGACGCACAGCCAAGGAGGCTTGTTGACGGTGTCACTCGCTCCATCTGAGCTCTTTTGCACACATAGACATCCACACACATCTTTGGTACCACAGCTCCACCAGAGTGGAATAGGCTACTAGAAACTATTTGATTCCACTGTATATCTTTTGTCAATGTCGTGATTTATCTCATTCTTCCTGCAGCATGCAAGGGGGTGGGGGATGGGGGTGGAGTTGGCCAATAGACGGCGATACAATCTTAAATCACAATGTTTTATGAGTACATAATCACGATGGGGACAAAGGTTTACATCTCCGAATCCTACTCCCTCCCTCTCTCCTCCTCTCTCTCTCCATCTCTCTCGGGGTGGGTGGGTTCAGCTGTGGAGCTCCAGCTGACTCTAATGGCAGATCATTATCATGCTAATTAGAGCACTTTGTAGCTGCAGCTCGTCACTCCTCCCCCCTCTCTCGTCCTATCCCCCCCTCTCTCGTTAAGAGGCCACTCTCCCTCCTCCCCTATCGTTAACGGAAGGCGCCTGTAATTGGACGCCATTCATTCCGGAGAGTGGGTTATTAAATCACACGGGGTGAGGTGACTTAGTTATTTTTTTGTCTCTCTGTCTCTGTCTCTCCCGGTCCCTCTGTCTCTCTCTCTCTCTCCCTCTGTCCCTCTGTCTCTCTCTCTCTCCCCCTCTGTCCTGTCCCTCTGTCTCTCTCTCTCTCCCTCATGTCCCTCTGTCCCTCTCTCTCCCTCTGTCCTGTCCCTCTGTCTCTCTCTCTCCCTCCGTCCCTCTGTCTCTCTCTCTCCCCCTCCGTCCTGTCCCTCTGTCTCTCTCTCTCCCTCTGTCCCTCTGTCTCTCTCTCTCCCTCCATCCCTCTGTCTCTCTCTCTCCCCCCCTCCGTCCTGTCCCTCTGTCTCTCTCTCCCCCCTGTCCCTCTGTCCCTCTCCCTCCGCCCTTTCCCTCTGTCTCTCTCTCTTCCTCCTGTCCCTCTGTCCCTCTCCCTCCGTCCTTTCTCTCTCTCTCTCTCTCTCTCTCTCTCTCTCTCTCTCTCTCTCTCTCTCTCTCTCTCTCTCTCTCTCTCTCCCTTTGTCCTGTACCTCTGTATCTCCCTCAGTCCTGTCCCTCTGTCTCTCTCTCTCTCCCTTCATCCTGTCCCTCTGTATCTCCCTCCGTCCTTTCACTCTGTCTCTCTCTCTCTCTCTCTCTCCCTTCGTCCTGTACCTCTGTATCTCCCTCAGTCCTGTCCCTCTGTCTCTCTCTCTCTCCCTTCGTCCTGTCCCTCTGTATCTCCCTCAGTCCTGTCCCTCTGTCTCTCTCTCTCTCCCTCAGTCCTGTCCCTCTGTCTCTCTCTCTCTCTTCATTCGTCCTGTTCCTCTGTCTCTCTCTCCGGCCTGTCCCTCTGTCTCTCTCTCTCTCTCTCTCTCTCTCCATCCTGTCCCTCTATCTCTCTCTCTCTGTTTTGTCCCTCTGTCTCTTTCTCTCTCTGTCTCCCTCTGTCCTGTCCCTCTGTCTCTCTCTCTCTCTCTCTCTCTCTCTCTCTCTCTCTCTCCATCCTGTCCCTCTGTCTCTCTCTCTCTCTCTCTCCATCCTGTACCTCTGTCTCTTTCTCTGGATGGAGCCCATCTCCTCTTATCTTTCCTCCCCAACATGCACGAGCACACACCTGTACTCACATGCACTCACACACACCCTCAGACTCTGTGTCCTCACACCTCCACCCTCTCACTCCCCCAGATTCCAGGCACTACTTACTGAAGAGAGAGCACTTCGTCTATACTGCTCTGGATTGCATCGTCTACTTAGTGATTATCATGTGAATGTAGCTGTTGCTAAATGAATAGAAGTGTAATGTTAATGTTACAGAAGTAAGCTACTGTGAAAGTCATTTTGGATTTAGAGCAAATATCAAATGACACTGAAAGAGCCCTGCGATTTTCCAGATCCTATAACTGTGACACAGAGTATTTCCTAGTCAGTTCATGTGGTCAGGACCAACTCCGGTCCTTATTGCCAGCAGCACACCACCCTGCATCCCACTGCTGGCTTCCTTCTGAAGCTAAGTAGGGTTGGTCCAGGTTGGTCCCTGGATGAGAGACCAGATGCTGCTGGAAGTGGTGTTGGAGGACAAAATTCCCAATCTGGCCATCATACCATCATGGCCACCTAATCATCCCCAGTTTACAATTGTCTCATTCATCTCCTGTCCCCTGTAACTATCCCCCAGGTTGTTGCTGTACATGACAATGTGTTTTCAGTCAATTTAGCTGGTAAAATTAAAATAGCATGTCTCTGGGGAATGAGGAAAACCTCTGGGCCCTATTCCCATAGCATGTCTCTGGGGAATGAGGAAAACCTCTGGGCCCTATTCCCATAGCATGTCTCTGGGGAATGAGGAAAACCTCTGGGCCCTATTCCCATAGCATGTGTCTGGGGAATGAGGAAAACCTCTGGGCCCTATTCCCATAGCATATGTCTGGGGAATGAGGAAAACCTCTGGGCCCTATTCCCATAGCATGTGTCTGGGGAATGAGGAAAACCTCTGGGCCCTATTCCCATAGCATGTGTCTGGGGAATGAGGAAAACCTCTGGGGCCTATTCCCATAGCATGTGTCTGGGGAATGAGCAAAACCTCTGGGCCCTATTCCCATAGCATGTGTCTACTCCGGCGCCGACAGAGATGGCCGCCTCGCTTCGCGTTCCTAAGAAACTATGCAGTATTTTGTTTTTTTACGTGTTATTTCTTACATTGGTACCCCAGGTAATCTTAGGTTTCATTACATACAGTCGGGAGGAACTACTGAATATAAGAGCAACGTCAACTCACTATCATTACGACCAGGAATATGACTCTCCCGAAGCGGATCCTGTGTTTTGCCTTCCACCCAGTACAATGGATCTGATCCCAGCCGGCGACCCTAAACAACGACGCCGTAAAAGGGGCAAACGAAGCGGTCTTCTGGTCAGGCTTCGGAGACGGGCACATTGCGCTCCACTCCCTAGTATACTACTCGCCAATTTCCAGTCTCTTGACAACAAGGTTGATGAAATCCGAGCAAGGGAAGCATTCCAGAGAGACATCAGAGACTGTAACGTTCTTTGCTTCACGGAAACATGGCTCACTCGAGAGACGCTAACGGAGTCGGTGCAGCCAGCTGGTTTCTTCACGCATCGCGCCGACAGAAACAAACATCTTTCTGGTAAGAAGAGGGGCGGGGGGGTATGCCTTATGATTAACGAGACGTGGTGTGATCATAACAACATACAGGAACTCAAGTCATTCTGTTCACCTGACTTAGAATTCCTCACAATCAAATGTCGACCGCATTATCTACCAAGGGAATTCTCTTCGATTATAATCACAGCCGTATATATTCCCCCCCAAGCAGACACATCGATGGCCCTGAACGAACTTTATCTGACTCTATGTAAACTGGAAACCACACACCCTAGGGCTGCATTCATCGTAGCTGGGGATTTTAACAAGGCTAATCTGAAAACAAAACTCCCTAAATTCTATCAGCATTTCGATTGTGCTACCAGGGCTGGTAAAACCCTGGATCATTGTTATTCTAACTTCCGCAACGCATATAAGGCCCTCCCCCGCCCTTCTTTCGGAAAAGCTGACCAAGACCCCATTTTGTTGCTTCCAGCCTACAAACGGAAACTAAAACAAGAAGCTCCAGCGCTCAGGTCTGTTCATCGCTGGTCCGACCAATCTGATTCCACGCTTCAAGACTGCTTCGATCACGTGGATTGGGATATGTTCCGCATTGCGTCCAACAACAACATTGACGAATACGCTGATTCGGTGAGCGAGTTCATTAGAAAGTGCATCGGCGACGTAATACCCACAGCAACGATTAAAACATTCCCAAACTAGAAACCGTGGATTAACCTCTATTTCATCACCCTCCCGGACCTGGGATCCTCCTCATCAAAAAAGCTGACTAGCATAGCCTAGCCTAACGGGACAGGGATATCATATAATATAATTTTCATGAAATCACAAGTCCAATACAGCAAATGAAAGATAAACATCTTGTGAATCCAGCCATCATTTCCGATTTTTAAAATGTTTTACAGCGAAAACACAATATGTATTTCTATTAGCTAACCACAATAGCCAAACACACAACCGCATATTTTCACCATGTTTCCACCGCATAGGTAGCTTTCACAAAACCGACAAAATAGAGATAAAATGAATCACTAACCTTGAACAACTTCATCAGATGACAGTCTTATAACATGTTATACAATACATTTATGTTTTGTTCGAAAATGTGCATATTTGAGGTATAAATCATAGTTTTACATTGCAGCCACCATCACAAATAGCACCAAAGCAGCCAGAATAATTACAGAGAGCAACGTGAAATACATAAATACTCATCATAAAACATTTATGAAAAATACATGGTGTACAGCAAATGAAAGATAAACATCTTGTGAATCCAGCCAATATTTCCAATTTTTTAAGTGTTTTACAGCGAAAACACAATATAGAATTATATTAGCTTACCACAATAGCCAAACACACAAAGGCATTTATTCACCGCAAAGGTAGCTTTCGCAAAAACCAGCAATAGATATAAAATTAATCACTAACCTTTGGACAACTTCATCAGATGACAGTCTTATAACATCATGTTATACAATACATTTATGTTTTGTTCGAAAATGTGCATATTTAGAGCTGCAAATCGTGGTTATACATTGTGAATACGTAGCAACATTTCCCCAGAATGTCCGGAGATATTTTGGACACTCACATAATCTGACCAAAGAACTCATCATAAACTTTACATAAAAATACTTGTTGTATGGCAAATGAAAGATACACTGGTTCTTAATGCAACCGCTGTGTTAGATTTTTAAAAATAACTTTACCACAACATACAGCTTGGGTTATTGTGAGACAGCGCTCACCAACACGGCGGAGAATAGTCATCAACATATTACACAGAAATACGAAATAACATCATAAATGTTTTCTTACTTTTGCTGAGCTTCCATCAGAATGTTGTACAAGGAGTCCTATTTCCAGAATAAATCGTTGTTTGGTTTTAGAATGTCCATTTCTTCTGTCGAATTAGCAACCTTGGCTAGCATTGTGGCGCGAACATTCCCATCCTCTCTTGGCGCAAAGAACGGAAAATTCCAAAAGTCCCATTAAACGTTGAATAAACTGATAAAACTCGGTTGAAAAAACCTACTTTATGATGTTTTTCTCATATGTATCAAATAAAATCAGAGCCGGAGATATTCGCCGTGTATACCGAACGCTTTTCAGAAGACAATGTCGAGCTCCCCCGCGCACCGTCGAAGACAAAGAAAATACCGGACCTGTCACTCCAAAAGCTCTTATTCGTCCTCAGATCAAGCTAGACACCCCATTCAACCTTCCACTGCCTGTTGACATCTAGTGGAAGGCGTATGAAGTCCATACATATCGATAAATAAAAGCCAGTTGAATAGGCAGGCCCTGAAACAGAGCCTCGTTTTCAGATTTTTCACTTCCTGTATGGAAGTTTGCTGCCAAATGAGTTCTGTTTTACTCACAGATATAATTCAAACAGTTTTAGAAACTTCAGAGTGTTTTCTATCCAATAGTAATAATAATATGCATATTGTATGATCTAGAAAAGAGTACGAGGCCGTTTCATTTGGGCACGATTTTTTCCAAAGTGAAAACAGCGCCCCCCTATTGACAAGAAGTTAATGGCAGCATTCGCGTGAAACTGAAAGCGCAAACCACTGCTTTTAACCAGGGCAAGGTGACCAGAAACATGACCGAATACAAACAGTGTAGCTATTCCCTCCGCAGGGCAATCAAACAAGCTAAGTGCCAGTATAGAGACAAAGTAGAGTCGCAATTCAACAGTTTAGACACAAGAGGTATGTGGCAGGGTCTACAGTCAATCACGGATTACAAAAAGAAAACCAGCCCCGTCGCGGACCAGGATGTCTTGCTCCCAGACAGACTAAATAACTTTTTTGCTCGCTTTGAGGACAATACAGTACCACTGACAAGGCCCGCTACAAAAACCTGCGGGCTCTCCTTCACTGCAGCCGAGGTGAGTAAAACATTTAAACGTGTTAACCCTCGCAAGGCTGCAGGCCCAGACGGCATTCCCAGCCGCGTCCTCAGAGCATGCGCAGACCAGCTGGCTGGTGTGTTTACGGACATATTCAATCAATCCTTATCCCAGTCTGCTGTTCCCACATGCTTCAAGAGGGCCACCATTGTTCCTGTTCCCAAGAAAGCTAAGGTAACTGAGCTAAACGACTACCGCCCCGTAGCACTCACTTCCGTCATCATGAAGTGCTTTGAGAGACTAGTCAAGGACCATATCACCTCCACCCTACCTGACACCCTAGACCCACTCCAATTTGCTTACCGACCCAATAGGTCCACAGACGACGCAATCGCAACCACACTGCACACTGCCCTAACCCATCTGGACAAGAGAAATACCTATGTGAGAATGCTGTTCATCGACTACAGCTCAGCATTTAACACCATAGTACCCTCCAAACTCGTCATCAAGCTCGAGAACCTGGGTCTCGACCCCGCCCTGTGCAACTGGGTACTGGACTTCCTGACGGGCCGCCCCCAGGTGGTGAGGGTAGGTAACAACATCTCCACCCCGCTGATCCTCAACACTGGGGCCCCACAAGGGTGCGTTCTCAGCCCTCTCCTGTACTCCCTGTTCACCCATGACTGCGTGGCCATGCACGTCTCCAACTCAATCATCAAGTTTGCGGACGACACTACAGTGGTAGGCTTGATTACCAACAACGACGAGACGGCCTACAGGGAGGAGGTGAGGGCCCTCGGAGTGTGGTGTCAGGAAAATAACCTCACACTCAACGTCAACAAAACAAAGGAGATGATTGTGGACTTCAGGAAACAGTAGAGGGAGCACCCCCCAATCCACATCGACGGGACAGTAGTGGAGAGGGTAGTAAGTTTTAAGTTTCTCGGTGTACACATCACGGACAAACTGAATTGGTCCACCCACACAGACAGCGTTGTGAAGAAGGCGCAGCAGCGCCTCTTCAACCTCAGGAGGCTGAAGAAATTCGGCTTGTCACCAAAAGCACTCACAAACTTCTACAGATGCACAATCGAGAGCATCCGGTCGGGCTGTATCACCGCCTGGTACGGCAACTGCTCCACCCACAACCGTAAGGCTCTCCAGAGGGTAGTGAGGTCTGCACAACGCATCACCGGGGGCAAACTACCTGCCCTCCATGACACCTACACCAACCGATGTCACAGGAAGGCCATAAAGATCATCAAGGACAACAACCACCCGAGCCACTGCCTGTTCACCCCGCTATCATCCAGAAGGCGAGGTCAGTACAGGTGCATCAAAGCGGGGACCGAGAGACTGAAAAACAGCTTCTATCTCAAGGCCATCAGACTGTTAAACAGCCACCACTAACATTTAGTGGCCGCTGCCAACATACTGACTCAACTCCAGCCACTTTAATAATGGGAATTGATGGAAATGTATGTAAAAATGTATCACTAGCCACTTTAAACAATGCCACTTAATATAATGTTTACATACCCTACATTACTCATCTCATATGTATATGTATATACTGTACTCTATATCATCTACTGCATCTTGCCATCTTTATGTAATACATGTATCACTAGCCACTTTAAACTATGCCACTTTATGTTTATATACCCTACATTACTCATCTCATATGTAAATACTGTACTCTATACCATCTACTGCATCTTGCCTATGCCGTTCTGTACCATCACTCATTTATATATCTTTATGTACATATTCTTTATCCCTTTACACTTGTGTGTATAAGGTAGTAGTTGTGGAATTGTTAGGTTAGATTACTCGTTGGTTATTACTGCATTGTCAGAACTAGAAGCACAAGCATTTCGCTACACTCGCATTAACATCTGCTAGCCATGTGTATGTGACAAATAAAATGTGATTTGATTTGATTTGGGGAATGAGCAAAACCTCTGGGCCCTAATCCCATAGTATGTGTCTGGGGAATTAGGGAACCCTCTGGGCCCTATTCCCATAGTATGTGTCTGGGGAATTAGGGAACCCTCTGGGCCCTATTCCCATAGTATGTGTCTGGGGAATGAGGAAAACCTCTGGGCCCTATTCCCATAGTATGTGTCTGGGGAATGAGGAAAACCTCTGGGCCCTATTCCCATAGCATGTGTCTGGGGAATGAGGAAAACCTCTGGGCCCTATTCCCATAGCATGTGTCTGGGGAATGAGGAAACCTCTGGGCCCTATTCCCATAGTATGTGTCTGGGGAATTAGGGAACCCTCTGGGCCCTATTCCCATAGTATGTGTCTGGGGAATGAGGAAAACCTCTGGGCCCTATTCCCATAGTATGTGTCTGGGGAATGAGGAAAACCTCTGGGCCCTATTCCCATAGCATGTGTCTGGGGAATGAGGAAAACCTCTGGGCCCTATTCCCATAGCATGTGTCTGGGGAATGAGGAAACCTCTGGGCCCTATTCCCATAGTATGTGTCTGGGGAATTAGGGAACCCTCTGGGCCCTATTCCCATAGTATGTGTCTGGGGAATGAGGAAAACCTCTGGGCCCTATTCCCATAGTATGTGTCTGGGGAATGAGGAAAACCTCTGGGCCCTATTCCCATAGCATATGTCTGGGGAATGAGGAAAACCTCTGGGCCATATTCCCATAGCATATGTCTGGGGAATGAGGAAAACCTCTGGGCCCTATTCCCATAGCATGTGTCTGGGGAATGAGGAAAACCTCTGGGCCCTATTCCCATAGCATGTGTCTGGGGAATGAGCAAAACCTCTGGGCCCTATTCCCATAGTATGTGTCTGGGGAATGAGGAAAACCTCTGGGCCCTATTCCCATAGCATGTGTCTGGGGAATGAGGAAAACCTCTGGGCCCTATTCCCATAGCATGTGTCTGGGGAATGAGCAAAACCTCTGGGCCCTATTCCCATAGCATGTGTCTGGGGAATGAGGAAAACCTCTTGGCCCTATTCCCATAGCATGTGTCTGTGGAATGAGGAAACCTCTGGGCCCTATTCCCATAGTATGTGTCTGGGGAATGAGGAAAACCTCTGGGCCCTATTCCCATAGTATGTGTCTGGGGAATGAGGAAAACCTCTGGGCCCTATTCCCATATCATATGTCTGGGGAATGAGGAAAACCTCTGGGCCCATTCCCATAGCATATGTCTGGGGAATGAGGAAAACCTCTGGGCCCATTCCCATAGCATATGTCTGGGGAATGAGGAAAACCTCTGGGCCCTATTCCCATAGCATGCGTCTGGGGAATGAGGAAAACCTCTGGGCCCTATTCCCATAACATGTGTCTGGGGAATGAGGAAAACCTCTGGGCCCTATTCCCATAGCATATGTCTGGGGAATGAGGAAAACCTCTGGGCCCTATTCCCATAGCATGTGTCTGGGGAATGAGGAAAACCTCTGGGCCCTATTCCCATAGCATGTGTCTGGGGAATGAGCAAAACCTCTGGGCCCTATTCCCATAGTATGTGTCTGGGGAATGAGGAAAACCTCTGGGCCCTATTCCCATAGCATGTGTCTGGGGAATGAGCAAAACCTCTGGGCCCTATTCCCATAGCATGTGTCTGGGGAATGAGGAAAACCTCTTGGCCCTATTCCCATAGCATGTGTCTGTGGAATGAGGAAACCTCTGGGCCCTATTCCCATAGTATGTGTCTGGGGAATGAGAAAACCTCTGGGCCCTATTCCCATAGCATGTGTCTGGGGAATGAGGAAAAGCTCTGGGCCCTATTCCCATAGCATGTGTCTGGGGAATGAGCAAAACCTCTGGGCCCTATTCCCATAGTATGTGTCTGGGGAATGAGGAAAACCTCTGGGCCCTATTCCCATAGCATGTGTCTGGGGAATGAGGAAAACCTCTTGGCCCTATTCCCATAGCATGTGTCTGGGGAATGAGGAAACCTCTGGGCCCTATTCCCATAGTATGTGTCTGGGGAATGAGAAAACCTCTGGGCCCTATTCCCATAGCATGTGTCTGGGGAATGAGGAAAACCTCTGGGCCCTATTCCCATAGCATGTGTCTGGGGAATGAGGAAAACCTCTGGGCCCTATTCCCATAGCATGTGTCTGGGGAATGAGGAAAACCTCTGGGCCCTATTCCCATAGCATGTGTCTGGGGAATGAGGAAACCTCTGGGCCCTATTCCCATAGCATGTGTCTGGGGAATGAGGAAACCTCTGGGCCCTATTCCCATAGCATGTGTCTGGGGAATGAGGAAACCTCTGGGCCCTATTCCCATAGTATGTGTCTGGGGAATGAGGAAACCTCTGGGCCCTATTCCCATAGTATGTGTCTGGGGAATGAGGAAACCTCTGGGCCCTATTCCCATAGTATGTGTCTGGGGAATGAGGAAACCTCTGGGCCCTATTCCCATAGTATGTGTCTGGGGAATGAGGAAACCTCTGGGCCCTATTCCCATAGTATGTGTCTGGGGAATCAGGAGGTAGTTTGGATCTGAAGAACAGTGTGGACTCTCTGATAAAACCCAAAGGCCATTGAAACATTGCCAAATTCTACGATGCTGAACACACAAACATCCTGCTGTCCTTTCAGGAACACTGTTGAACAAACCGTACCGTCTGTCCATCTGTCAATTTGCTTATCTGTGCATGCACAGTAGCAGGGACAGCCTTAGAATGTTCTGTCTGTCCGTCCGTCTGTCTGTTGTGATGTGTTATGTTCTGATGAGCAGAAGTGCTTGGATGTGTTGGCTGTTGTCCGGGGCCTTGGGGTAGGGCTGTGGTGGGGACACTAATAGGTTGCAGTAAGGCTGCTGTAAGGTTAGAGTCCTGGTATTCTGAGGCCCTGTCATTCTCTGAGAGGGTGATACTCCTCTGAAGCTGTAAACCCGTTTCTCTCTCTCTCTCTCGCGCTTCACAGAAATACCATGCATTTCTGCATCACCGTGGTTATATTTCTTTCTCTTTGTCATTCACTCTTGACACCTTCAAACATAACAGGAATACCATACATTACCTGTATTCTCTCTCTCTCTCTCTCTCTCTCTCTCTCTCTCTCTCTCTCTCTCTCTCTCTCTCTCTCTCTCTCTCAATTCAATTCAATTCAATTGACTTTATTGACATGGCAAGTTCATTATTACTTACATTGTCAAAGTATACATATCGAAAAATCAAAATCAAATATATATGTATATATATACAAAATATATATATATTTATATATAAATAAATGGTGGGACCAACAGCAATAATAACAGTAGTAGTGGACATGGGATTACCATTAACAACAACTACAACAACAATATTAATCAGAACAACAATACATTAAATCAATGGTAGTAGACCAGTGTCAACATGTCTTGAGAAGACATATGACCTGGTATGAAAGACAAAACAAAACTAAGCTAAATGGGAAATATTATCAACATTACTTTGCATTTTTCACTGGCTGTCCCTCAGGTTGTGGCAGGAGGACACATATTTGGCTGCCAAAACTGCACATTTTGGCTTTTCACCCAATAAATATTTGATTTTTTCTTCATCTTTTATAGTTTCAAATTCTTTGTATTGAGTTATAATTTTGGGAAAGAAATATGCTCTTAGGTCTGAGTATTTGTCACAGTGTAGTAGGAAATGCACCTCTGTCTCTACCTCTCCCCTGGAGCAGAGTGAGCACAGCCTGTCCTCTCTGGGCAGCCAGGTTTGTCTGTGACGACCGGTCTCTATAGCCAGACTGTGCTCACTGAGTCTGTACCTAGTCAATGTTTTCCTCAGTTTTCTATCAGTCACAGTGGTCAGATAGTCTGTCACCATGTACTGTCTGTTTAGAGCCAAATAGCAAAGTTTACTTTGATTTTTTGTTGTGTCTTTCCAATAGGTGATATATTTTTCTTTTTGTTTTGTGATGTTTTGGTTGGGCCAGATTTTCTGAGTGCTGTCCTGAGGCTCTATGGGGTTGGTTTGGGTTGGTGAACTGAGCCTCAGAACCAGCTGGCTGAGGGGACTCTTCTCTTGTTTCATCTCTTGACATTGTAGAGCTGTGTGATGGAATGTTTCGGGGTCACTTGTTTTTAGATGGTTGTAAAATTTGATGGTTATTTTTTCTATTCGAATGAGGAGGGGGTATTGGCCCAATTCTGCCCTACATGCGTTATTTTGAGTTTTTCTTTGTACTTGCAATACAGTCTTGCAAAACTCTGCATGCAATATTTCAGTTGGATGTTTGTCCCATTTAGTAAATTCATTATTAGAGAGTGGACCCCATACTTCACTGCCATATAGAGCAATTGGTTCTATAACTGATTGAAAAATTTTGAGCCAGATTCTAATTGGAATTTCAATTTTGATGTTCCTTTTAATGGCATAGAATGCTCTTCTTGCTTTGTCTCTCAGCTCATTCACAGCCATGTGAAAGCTACCTGTGTTGCTGATATTTAGTCCTAGATATGTGTAGTTTTTGGTGTGTTCTAATAGAACTGTGTCCAAATAGAATTTATATTTGTCATCCTTATTTCCCGACCTTTTTTGGAATATCATTATATTTGTTTTTTTTAGGTTAACGGTCAGAGCCCAGGTCTGACAGAACCTGTGAAGACGATCTAGGTGCTGCTGTAACCCCTCTTTAGTGGGAGACAGCAGCACCAGGTCATCTGCGTACAGCAGACACTTGATTTCAGTGTTGTGTAGGGTGATACCAGGTGCTGCCGATTCTTCTAATGTTTTTGCCAATTCATTAATGTAGATGTTAAATAATGTTGGACTTATTGGGCAGCCCTGTTTCACTCCCCGCCCCTGAGAGAAGAAGTCTGTTTGCTTGTTGCCAATTTTAACCGCACATTTGTTTTTAGTGTACATTGATTTAATAAAATCATATGTTTTCCCTCCAATACCACTTTCTATTAGTTTATAAAAAAGACCTTCGTGCCAAATTGAATCAAATGCTTTCTTGAAATCTACAAAACACGAGTAGATTTTGCCTTTGTTTTGGTTAACTTGTTTATCAATTAGAGTGTGGAGGGTGTAAATGTGGTCTGTTGTACGATAATTTTTTAGAAATCCAATCTGGCTTCTGCTCAGGACGTTGTGTTCGTCAAGGAAATGATGTAGTCTGCTATTTATAATACTGCAGAGAATTTTCCCCAAGTTGCTGTTAACGCAAATTCCTCTGTAATTATTTGGGTCAAATTTGTCTCCATTTTTATAGATTGGTGTGATCAATCCCTGGTTCCAAATATCGGGGAAAATACCTGCAGTGAGGATAATGTTGAAGAGTTTGAGTATAGCCAATTTGAATTTGTCTCTCTCTCTCTCTCTCTCTCTCTCTCTCTCTCTCTCTCTCTCTACCTATACATCTCTCCCTCTCTATCTTTCTCTCTCTATCTCTCACTCTCTCTCTCTCAATTCAATTCAAGGGGCTTTATTGGCATGGGAAACATGTGTTAACATTGCCAAAGCAAGTGAGGTAGATAATATACAAAAGTGAAACAAACAATGAAAATGAACAGTAAACATTACACTTACAGAAGTTTCAAAACAATGAAGACTCTCTCTATCTCTCTCTCTCTCTCTGTCTCCTCTCTCTCTCTCTCTCTCTCTCTCTCTCTGTCTCCTCTCTCTCTCTATCTCTCTCCTCTCTCTCCCTCTCTATTTCTCTCTCTCTCCCTCTCTATCTCTCTCTCTCTCTCTATTTCTCTCTCTCTCCCTCTCTATCTCTCTCTCTCTGTTTCCTCTATCAATTCAATTTTCAATTCAAGGGGCTTTATTGGCATGGGAAACATGTGTTAACATTGCCAAAGCAAGTGAGGTAGATATTATACAAAAGTGAAATAAACAATACAAATTAACAGTAAACATTACACATACAGAAGTTTCAAAACAATAAAGACATTACAAATGTTATATTATATATATACAGTGTTGTAACAATGTACAAATGGTTAAAGCACACAAGTTAAAATAAATAAGCATAAATATGGGTTGTATTTACAATGGTGTTTGTTCTTCACTGGTTGCCCTTTTCTTGTGGCAACAGGTCACAAATCTTGCTGCTGTGATGGCACACTGTGGAATTTCTCCCAGTAGATATGGGAGTTTATCAAAATTGGATTTGTTTTCAAATTCTTTGTGGATCTGTGTAATCTGAGGGAAATATGTCTCTCTAATATGGTCATACATTGGGCAGGAGGTTAGGAAGTGCAGCTCAGTTTCCACCTCATTTTGTGGGCAGTGTGCACATAGCCTGTCTTCTCTTGAGAGCCATGTCTGCCTACAGCGGCCTTTCTCAATAGCAAGGCTATGCTCACTGAGTCTGTACATAGTCAAAGCTTTCCTTAAGTTTGGGTCAGTCACAGTGGTCAGGTATTCTGCCACTGTGTACTCTCTGTTTAGGGCCAAATAGCATTCTAGTTTGCTCTGTTTTTTTGTTAATTCTTTCCAATGTGTCAAGTAATTATCTTTTTGTTTTCTCATGATTTGGTTGGGTCTAATTGTGCTGTTGTCCTGGGGCTCTGTGGGGTGTGTTTGTGTTTGTGAACAGAGCCCTAGGACCAGCTTGCTTAGGGGACTCTTCTCCAGGTTCATCTCTCTGTAGGTGATGGCTTTGTTATGGAAGGTTTGGGAATCGCTTCCTTTTAGGTGGTTGTAGAATTTAACGGCTCTTTCTATTTTGATAATTAGTGGGTATCGGCCTAATTCTGCTCTGCATGCATTATTTGGTGTTCTACGTTGTACACGGAGGATATTTTTGCAGAATTCTGCATGCAGAGTCTCAATTTGGTGTTTGTCCCATTTTGTGAAATCTTGGTTGGTGAGCGGACCCCAGACCTCACAACCATAAAGGGCAATGGGCTCTATGACTGATTCAAGTATTTTTTTTATTCTATCTTTTTATTTTTTATTTTTTTTATTTTTTCTATCTCTCTCTCTGTCTCCTCTCTCTCCCCCTCTCTCTCCCCCTCTGTCTCACCCTCTCCCTCGCTCTCTCTCCTCTCTCTCTCCCCCTGTCTCCTCTCTCTCTCTCTCTCTCTCTCTCTCAA
>NC_052319.1:34814648-34834648 GCF_016432855.1 Salvelinus namaycush
TGTGTGTGTGTGTGTGTGTGTGTGTGTGTGTGTGTGTGTGTGTGTGTGTGTGTGTGTGTGTGTGTGTGTGTGTGTGTGTGTGTGTGTGTGTGTGTGTGTGTGTGTGTGTGTGTGTGTGTGTGTGATATCCATGGGTGCGTTTCAGCTTTGACTGACAGTGGATTAAATTAGGCTTATTTACCTCTCCTCCGGTCTCAGATGAAGTGTGTGTGTGTGTGCTTGTGGCGTGTGTGTGAGTGTGTACCAAACTGGACTCTGACAGTGTGTTGTTTGTGTTCCTTCCTTCCTTAGATGCGGTCGTGGTTTGGCACCGATCAACCCAGAGAGGATTTTTTTTTAATCATTTTTTTTTTTAGAACCTTTATTTAACTAGCCAAGTCAGTTAAGAACAAATTCTTATTCGTGTGTGTGTGCCTACCCCGGCCAAACCCAGACGACTCTGGGCCAATTCTGCGCTGTCCTATGGGACTCCCAATCACAACTGGTTGTGATACAGCCTGAAATCGAACCAGGTCTGTAGTGACACTTTTAGCCTTGAGATGCAGTGCCTTAGCCTGCTGCGCATCTCGGGAGCCCGTGCCCCTCTATAATCATTTGGCAAATGCGTTTTTCTATTTTTAAATGTGTGTGTGCACGCTGGCGCACACAAATACGCACCGGGGCATTATGGGGATTACAGCGTGTGTGGGATTAGCCAAGGTCATACTGGGTAGATTCTCACTCGCCAGGGAGTGACTTCTCACTTGACCCTGTCACACGGCCTCTCGGTCGGGGAGCTGTGCGCGTATGTGTGTGTGTTCTGTAGGGTTATTTCATAGAACTGTTATAGGGTTATCACAACCCTAATATAGAAGTGGGCCGTACCAGCGCAGTCCCCAGCGATGTTAGACTACGGTGAACTGAGTAAAAGGTTGCCGCTATTTTAAATCAAATCAAATGTTTTTTTGTCACGTGTGCCGCATTGGACGACATGGGTCCCATTATGCCTGGTGAAAACCAAACACTGCATTTCAAAGTAAGAACCTCATACCAACGGTCAAGCATGGGGGTGGTAGTGTGATGGTTTGGGGATGCTTTGCTGCCTCAGGACCTGGACGACTTGCCTTAATAGAAGGAACCATGAATTCTGCTCTGTATCAGAGAATTCTACAGGAGAATATCAGGCCATCTGTCTGTGAGCTGAATCTGCAGCACAGCTGGGTCACGCAGCAAGACAATGATCCAAAACACACTATCAAGTCTACATGAAAATGGCTAAAAAGCAACACATTTAAAATGTTGGAATGGCTTATATCAAACTCCAGACCTAATCCAAGTTGAGATGTTGAACACTTGAAATGAGCAGTTCATTCTTGAAAACCCACAAATGTTGCTGAGTTAAAGCAGTTCTGCATTGAAGAGCAGGCCAAAATCCCTCTATTGTGAGAGACTGATAGACAACTACAGGAAGCGTTTGGTTGCAGTCATTGCAGCTAAAGGTGGCACAACCAGTTATTTAGTGTAAGGGGTCAATTACTTTCTCACACAGGGGCATTGTGTGTTGCATACATTTGTTCATTAAATAAGTATACAATTTTTCTTTGTTATTTGTAAACTCAGGATCCCTTTATCTATATTAGGTTTTGGTTGAAGATCTGATAACATTCAGTATTCAAATTTTTGCAAAAATAGAGAAAATCATAAAAGGGGCAAATACTTTTTTCACGGCACTGTAGCTATGCACTGTACATATAGGTAAGGGTAAAGTGACTAGGCAACAGGATAGATAATAGACAGTAGCAGCGTGTGTGTGTGTGTGTGTGTGTGTGTGTGTGTGTGTGTGTGTGTGTGTGTGTGTGTGTGTGTGTGTGTGTGTGTGTGTGTGTGTGTGTGTGTGTGTGTGTGTGTAGCATTAATATGCATGTGTACGCGTTGTGTGTATGTGTCTATCAGGGTTTCTTTTAGCCAGTAATAGCCAGGCTTTTGGCCAACAACAAAAAATATAGAAAAGCCATTTAAATAAAATTGGAGCTGGCCAATTGTCTGGGAGAAGAGGGAAAAATCTCATAGTAAAATGGATGGAAATACATTTGGCTGGTCATGGTTATCAGTCTATATGTTAATTAGCATAATTTAGTGGAATTAAATTGGCATGTGTGCACAGTATATTCGTTTTGTATCTTATTTATCACACATGTACAGCATACAGATACAGAGCATTTGAGTGGAGAATCTGTCAGACAGCACAAGAGCTCCTGCTACAGCATCTCAAACAGTCATTCTTTTATATCAACTTTCTTTCATTGTCCATTAGCCAAAAGCACAATCCTATTAGCAACCAATGCTAGTCCCCTCTTTCTACATTTCCAACAGATATTTTCAGCTGTCACATGAAACCACCCACATGTGTGGTGCACTTTTGACAAAGGTGTTTTTCCAATGAACATTCACACATAGCCTACTGCCTTGTGCGCATTGCTGCACTTATAATGTGAAGAAATAACAGCTGATCAACATTTTAAGGATTTAAACCCTGGGCCCTAATGGTAACCCTGGGCCCAAATGGAAACCCTGGGCCCAAATGGAAACCCTGGGCCCTAATGGAAACCCTGGGCCCTAATGGAAACCCTGGGCCCTAATGGTAACCCTGGGCCCTAATGGTAATCCTGGGCCCTAATGGAAACCCTGGGCCCTAATGGAAACCCTGGGCCCTAATGGAAACCCTGGGCCCAAATGGAAACCCTGGGCCCTAATGGAAACCCTGGGCCCTAATGGAAACCCTGGGCCCTAATGGAAACACTGGGCCCTAATGGAAACCCTGGGCCCAAATGGAAACCCTGGGCCCTAATTGAAACCCTGGGCCCTAATGGAAACCCTGGGCCCTAATGGAAACCCTGGGCCCTAATTGAAACCCTGGGCCCTAATTGAAACCCTGGGCCCTAATGGTAACCCTGGGCCCTAATGGTAACCCTGGGCCCTAATGGTAACGTTCTGATGCCACATGCCAAATCTTTTCAACATCCTGAGAGTGAAGGAAAGGTTAGGGCAGGGTGAAGGAAAGGTTAGGGCAGGGTGAAGGAAAGGTTAGGGCAGGGTGAAGGAAAGGTTAGGGCAGGGTGAAGGAAAGGTTAGGGCAGGGTGAAGGAAAGGTTAGGGCAGGGTGAAGGAAAGGTTAGGGCAGGGTGAAGGAAAGGTTAGGACAGGGTGAAGGAAAGGTTAGGGCAGGGTGAAGGAAAGGTTAGGGCAGGGTGAAGGAAAGGTTAGGACAGGGTGAAGGAAAGGTTAGGACAGGGTGAAGGAAAGGTTAGGGCAGGGTGAAGGAAAGGTTAGGGCAGGGTGAAGGAAAGGTTAGGACAGGGTGAAGGAAAGGTTAGGGCAGGGTGAAGGAAAGGTTAGGGCAGGGTGAAGGAAAGGTTAGGACAGGGTGAAGGAAAGGTTAGGGCAGGGTGAAGGAAAGGTTAGGACAGGGTGAAGGAAAGGTTAGGACAGGGTGAAGGAAAGGTTAGGGCAGGGTGAAGGAAAGGTTAGGACAGGGTGAAGGAAAGGTTAGGGCAGGGTGAAGGAAAGGTAAAGGTTAGGTAGATGCTGCCTCTAAGTGGCAAAGGTAATTACTACACCTTGAACTGGTATAACCCAAACTCCCACCTGTGTGTATATGTGTACACGCCACCTGTGTGTATATGTGTACACGTGTGTGTGTGTGTGTGTGTGTGTGTGTGTGTGTGTTTGTGTTTGTGTGTGTGCGTGCGTGTGTACACATTTGTGTGTGTGTGTATGTATGCGTGCAGTTTGTATGTGTATGTATGCGTGCAGTTTGTATGTGTGGCACCATTCTCCTCCCTCCAGTGTGCTAATTGCTCTGTGTAACGCAACGTGTGAATTAATCATCATCTCTCTCTCTTTCTCTGTGTCTGTCTCTCTCTTTCTTTCTCTCTCTCTTGCCGTCCGTCTCTCTGTCATACTCACTCAGACAGTGTAAAGCAGCAGGCCAGGTTCATGAATATTTATGAGTGTTTATGCACACGCTGTGTGATGTTCTAAAACAACACTACCCCCTCTCACTGTCGCCCAGCCACTGCTTCCTACAGTGTGTGTGTGTCACAGCAGGTGTAAACCAGAGTGTCCCTGCTGGGTGTCTGAAAACGTCTCTCTCTCTCTCTCTCTCTCTCTCTCTCTCTCTGTCTCTCTCTCTCTCTCTCTCTCTCTCTCTCTCTCTCTCTCTCTCTCTCCTCTCTCTCTCTCTCTCTCTCTCTCTCTCTCCTCTCTCTCTCATGGCAGCACTCATAGTTGGTTGCTTTGGTGGTCTAGAGAAATTGGACTATCCCCCGGGACATCTATCCATGTCCCGGGGGGGTAAAAGAGAGAGAGCGTGAAAGAGAACTGGATCGGAAGGTTTTGTGTTCGATCCCAGTGGTGGACACTGGTTTTAATGTTTTGTTTGAACCCTATCTCAAACCTTAACCCTGACCTTAACCCTTACCTTAACCCTGACCTTAACCATTCAGAATGAGTGCCTGAGCAAACATTGGGAAGCTAATTCTTTATCTTTAATGGGTGTTTGTTTACTGTTCAGCAGGAACTCTGCCTGCAGTCACAAACACGGCTGCTGTGTGTGTTTGTGCCTGTGTGTGGTTGTGTTTCTGTGTGTGCACTCGTGTGTGTTTGTATGCTTATGTGTGTGTGTGTTCGTGTGTGTTTGCATGCCTATGTGTGTGTGTGTTCGTGTGTGTGCGTCTGTTTGCGTGTGTTTCTTCTTAACACAGTATGTTTTAGTGCATTGTTCTGTGCAGACAAAGACAAGGAGCCCACCGTACATCTATGTATCCTTCCTCTTCCTCTGTGCTTCTTTACAATGGCTCTTTGTGCTCTGCGTGAACTGAGTGAACTGAGTGCTCTGTGTGAACTGAGTGAACTGAGTGAACTGAGTGCTCTGTGTGCCCTGAGTGAACTGAGTGAACGGAGTGCTCTGTGTGCCCTGAGTGAACTGAGTGAACTGAGTGCTCTGTGTGCCCTGAGTGAACTGAGTGCTCTGTGTGCCCTGAGTGAACTGAGTGAACTGAGTGCTCTGTGTGCCCTGAGTGAACTGAGTGCTCTGTGTGCCCTGAGTGAACTGAGTGCCCTGAGTGCCCTGAGTGCCCTGAGTGCCCTGAGTGAACTGAGTGCCCTGAGTGCTCTGTGTGCCCTGAGTGAACTGAGTGAACTGAGTGCACTGAGTGCTCTGTGTTCCCTGAGTGAACTGAGTGCTCTGTGTGAACTGAGTGAACTGAGTGCTCTGTGTGCTATGTGTGCTCTGTGTGCAGGAGGATTGTGGCTTGTGAGGTCCAAGCCATCCAGAAGAGAGAGAGAAGGATGAAGGCAGAGAGAGAGAGAGAGAGAGAGAGAGAGAGAGAGAGAGAGAGAGAGAGAAAGAAGCTCTGATTACTGTGGCTAATGTGCGGATAATTATTAGGGCTGTGACAGTCATGGAATTTTGGATGACGGTAATTGATCACCTTTACAACCGTTCGAATAGCATTATTATTAAAAAAGATTAAGAAGCACATTTTCTCCTCTGCACCTGACTGCATGTGCTGCCGTTCTATTTCTCTGTGTGCTGCAGGGAGGGGCGTTGCTGAGGCAACCGAAGACTAGTTTGTTACAACCCCTTGCTTGTTTCTTCAAGGATCATCACCTCGTTACCGCAGAAACGGACTCAACCGCATGAATGCCTGGCCTTCCCGTCTTCAATCATTTTCATGACGGTCTTCATCCATAACAGTTAGTTATGCTGTAATTGTGCCTGCCCTAATAACTAGTGTTTCATTACCCTCCCAAGGAGCACCAAGCCTCTAACACGGGAGAGCTATGATTAAATACATCACACACGTACACACACACCTCACCCTCTTCTCACTGCAGGCCACGAAAGATCTCCATTTTAGTCCCAAACATCTTCCTAAATATGTAGTGCTCTACTTCCTCCTGGTGTTTGATTTTAAATCCTAAGCCAGTTACTGTATCTGTACTACATGTTCAATAAGAGCTGTGAGAGGTGGATTCAACGCTGATTTAAGGGCTGTGAGAGGTGGATTCAACACTGATTTAAGGCCTGTGAGAGGTGGATTCAACACTGATTTAAGAGCTGTGAGAGGTGGATTCAACACTGATTTAAGGGCTGTGAGAGGTGGATTCAACACTGATTTAAGAGCTGTGAGAGGTGGATTTAACACTGATTTAAGGGCTGTGAGAGGTGGAATCAACACTGATTTAACAGCTGTGAGAGGTGGATTCAACACTGATTTAAGGGCTGTGAGAGGTGGATTCAACACTGATTTAAGAGCTGTGAGAGGTGGATTCAACACTGATTTAAGGGCTGTGAGAGGTGGAATCAACACTGATTTAAGGGCTGTGAGAGGTGGATTCAACACTGATTTAAGGGCTGTGAGAGGTGGATTCAACACTGATTTAAGGGCTGTGAGAGGTGGAATCAACACTGATTTAAGAGCTGTGAGAGGTGGATTCAACACTGATTTAAGAGCTGTGAGAGGTGGATTCAACACTGATTTAAGGGCTGTGAGTGTGGTGGATTCAACACTGATTTAAGGGCTGTGAGAGGTGGATTCAACACTGATTTAAGGGCTGTGAGAGGTGGAATCAACACTGATTTAAGGGCTGTGAGTGAGGTGGATTCAACACTGATTTAAGGGCTGTGAGTGAGGTGGATTCAACACTGATTTAAGAGCTGTGAGAGGTGGATTCAACACTGATTTAAGGGCTGTGAGAGGTGGATTCAACACTGATTTAAGGGCTGTGAGAGGTGGATTCCACACTGATTTAAGAGCTGTGTGTGAGGTGGATTCAACACTGATTTAAGAGCTGTGAGTGAGGTGGATTCAACACTGATTTAAGGGCTGTGAGTGAGGTGGATTCAACACTGATTTAAGTTGTATCATAACGCCCCCTCCCACCTAATTTTAGCGCACTGTGGTCTCGGGGTCAGTGTATGTGTGGTAGGGGTTCTTGCAGAGCGAGATCATTTTTATTTATTTATCAAACCTTTATTTAACTAGGCAAGTCAGTTAAGAACAAATTCTAATTTACAATCACGGCCTACCCCGGCCAAACCCGGACAACGCTGGGCCAATTGTGTGCCGCCCTATGGGACTCCCAATCATGGCCGGTTGTGATACAGCCTGGAATTTAACCATGGTCTGTAGTGACGCCTCTTGCACTGAGATGCAGTGCCTTAGACCGCTGCGCCACTCGGGAGCCCAGAGAGGGAAAGAGAGGGAGTGAGGAGGGGCGCTGGCCAGACTCCCTGCATGCTTAGGAGAAGAAAAAATGAAGCGCAGCAAATCGATTCCAGGCCCACTCCTCTCCCAGGCGCTACAGTCCTCACCAGCATCGACTGGGAATTTAATAACGACCGTCAAAGCTTTCCGCCATGGAACTTCCAAAAACTTACCATTTAAGTTCAGAATTCGTTATTTTATTATTTTAATCATGTTCATTTGATAGATTTCATTTTATAGGCTGTGTGATATAACATTCCTTGTCATATGTTGACTGAAGTGGCTCTGCTACTCTTTTAATTCCTGATCTTTCATTAAAGGAATAATAGTAAACACCAACAATACTACAAGTGTAAACAAACATATCTTCTGTTTGTTTTTGTCATCCGCAATCATGATTTTCTCCATATCTGATCCTTCACAGACGAATGGTGTGTGTGTGTGTGTGTGTGTGTGTGTGTGTGTGTGTGTGTGTGTGTGTGTGTGTGTGTGTGTGTGTGTGTGTGTGTGTGTGTGTGTGTGTGTGTGTGTGTGTGTGCAAAACACCAAGTGGTGCTGACGTGCGAGTGCGACAGAATATCTTGTGTTTGGCACTGTTGATGTCGAGCAGGGAGAGGTCTCTCAATTCAATGCAATTCAATTTAAGGGTTTTATTGGCAAGGGAAACATATGTTAACATTGCCAAAGCAAGTGAAGTAGAATATAAACAAAAGTGAAAACAACTATAAAAATGAACATTACACTCACAAAAGTTCCAAAATAATAAAGAGATTTCAAATGTCATATCAAATCAAATCAAATTTATTTATATAGCCCTTCGTACATCAGCTGATATCTCAAAGTGCTGTACAGAAACCCAGCCTAAAACCCCAAACAGCAAGCAATGCAGGTGTAGAAGCACGGTGGCTAGGAAAAACTCCCTAGAAAGGCCAAAACCTAGGAAGAAACCTAGAGAGGAACCAGGCTATGAGGGGTGGCCAGTCCTCTTCTGGCTGTGCCGGGTGGAGATTATAACAGAACATGGCCAAGATGTTCAAATGTTCATAAATGACCAGCATGGTCAAATAATAATAATCACAGTAGTTGTCGAGGGTGCAGCAAGTCAGCACCTCAGGAGTAAATGTCAGTTGGCTTTTCATAGCCGATCATTAAGAGTATCTCCACCGCTCCTCTGGTCTCTAGAGAGTTGAAAACAGCAGGTCTGGGACAGGTAGCTCGTCCGATGAACAGGTCAGGGTTCCATAGCCGCAGGCAGAACAGTTGAAACTGGAGCAGCAGCACGGCCAGGTGGACTGGGGACAGCAAGGAGTCATCATGCCAGGTTGTCCTGAGGCATGGTCCTAGGGCTCAGGTCCTCCCGAGAGAGAGAAAGAAAGAGAGAAAGAGAGAATTAGAGAGAGCATACTTAAATTCACACAGGACACCGGATAAGACAGGAGAAGTACTCCAGATATAACAAACTGACCCTAGTCCCCGACACATAAACTACTGCAGCATAAATACTGGAGGCTGAGACAGGAGGGGTCAGGAGACACTGTGGCCCCATCCGATGATACCCCCGGACAGGGCCAAACATGAAGGATATAACCCCACCCACTTTGCCAAAGCACAGCCCCCACACCACTAGAGGGATATCTTCAACCACCAACTTACCATCCTGAGACAAGGCCGAGTATAGCCCACAAAGATCTCCGCCATGGCACAACCCAAGTGGGGGCGCCAACCCAGACAGGAAGATCACGTCAGTGACTCAACCCACTCAAGTGACGCACCCCTCCTAGGGACGGCATGAAAGAGCACCAGTAAGCCAGTGACTCAACCCCTGTAATAGGGTTAGAGGCAGAGAATCGCAGTGGAGAGAGGGGAACCGGCAAGGCAGAGACAGCAAGGGCGGTTCGTTGCTCCAGAGCCTTTCCGTTCACCTTCACACTCCTGGGCCAGACTACACTCAATCATATGACCCACTGAAGAGATGAGTCTTCAGTAAAGACTTAAAAGTTGAGACCGAGTCTGCGTCTCTCACATGGTTAGGCAGACCATTCCATAAAAATTGAGATCTATAAGAGAAAGCCATGCCTCCTGCTGTTTGCTTAGAAATTCTAGGGACAATTAGGAGGCCTGCGTCTTGTGACCGTAGCGTACGTGTAGGTATGTACGGCAGGACCAACTCGGAAAGATAGGTAGGAGCAAGCCCATGTAACGCTTTGTAGGTTAACAGTAAAACCTTGAAATCAGCCCTTGCCTTAACAGGAAGCCAGTGTAGGGAGGCTAGCACTGGAGTAATATGATAAAAAATGTTGGTTCTAGTCAGGATTCTAGCAGCCGTATTTAGCACTAACTGAAGTTTATTTATTGCTTTATCCGGGTAACCGGAAAGTAGAGCATTGCAGTAGTCCAACCTAGAAGTAACAAAAGCATGGACCAATTTCTCTGCATCATTTTTGGACAGAAAATTTCTGATTTTTGCTATGTTACGTAGATGGAAAAAAGCTGTCCTTGAAACAGTCTTGATATGTTCGTCAAAAGAGAGATCAGGGTCCAGAGTAACGCCGAGGTCCTTCACAGTTTTATTTGAGACGACTTTACAACCATCAAGATTAATTGTCAGATTCAACAGAAGATCTCTTTGTTTCTTGGGACCTAGAACAAGCATCTCTGTTTTGTCCGAGTTTAAAAGTAGAATGTTTCCAGCCATCCACTTCCTTATGTCTGAAACACAGGCTTCTAGCGAGGGCAATTTTGGGGCTTCACCATGTTTCATTGAAATGTACAGCTGTGTGTCATCCGCATAGCAGTGAAAGTTAACATTATGTTTTCGAATGACATCCCCAAGAGGTAAAATATATAGTGAAAACAATAGTGGTCCCAAAACGGAACCTTGAGGAACACCGAAATGTACAGTTGATTTGTCAGAGGACAAACCATTCACAGAGACAAACTGATATCTTTCCGACAGATAAGATCTAAACCAGGCCAGAACTTGTCCGTGTAGACCAATTTGGGTTTCCAATCTCTCCAAAAGAATGTGGTGATCGATGGTATCAAAGGCAGCACTAAGGTCTAGTAGCACGAGGACAGATGCAGAGCCTTGGTCTGACGCCATTAAAAGGTAATTTACCACCTTCACAAGTGCAGTCTCGGTGCTATGATGGGGTCTAAAACCAGACTGAAGCATTTCGTATACATTGTTTGTCTTCAGGAAGGCAGTGAGTTGCTGCGCAACAGCTTTATCTAAAATTTTTGAGAGGAATGGAAGATTCGATATAGGCCGAAAGATTTTTATATTTTCTGGGTCATGGTTTGGCTTTTTCAAGAGAGGCTTTATTACTGCCACTTTTAGTGAGTTTGGTACACATCCAGTGGATAGAGAGCCGTTTATTATGTTCAACATAGGAGGGCCAAGCACATGAAGCAGCTCTTTAAGTAGTTTAGTTGGAATAGGGTCCAGTATGCAGCTTGAAGGTTTAGAGGCCATGATTATTTTCATCATTGTGTCAAGAGATATAGTACTAAAATACTTAAGTGTCTCTCTTGATCCTAGGTCCTGGCAGAGTTGTGCAGACTCAGGACAGCAGAGCTTTGGAGGAATACGCAGATTTAAAGAGGAGTCCGTAATTTGCTTTCTAATGATCATGATCTTTTCCTCAAAGTTCATGAATTTATTACTGCTGAAGTGAAAGCCATCCTCACTTGGGGAATGCTGCTTTTTAGTTAGCTTTGCGACAGTATCAAAAATACATTTTGGATTGTTCTTATTTTCCTCAATTAAGTTGGAAAAATAGGATGATCGAGCAGCAGTGAGGGCTCTTCGATACTGCACGGTACTGTCTTTCCAAGCTAGTCGGAAGACTTCCAGTTTGGTGTGGCGCCATTTCCGTTCCAATTTCTGGAAGCTTGCTTCAGAGCTCGGGTATTTTCTGTATACCAGGGAGCTAGTTTCTTATGACAAATGTGTTTAGTTTTTAGGGGTGCAACTGCATCTAGGGTATTGCGCAAGGTTAAATTGAGTTCCTCAGTTAGGTGGTTAACTGATTTTTGTCCTCTGACGTCCTTGGGTAGGCAGAAGGAGTCTGGAAGGGCATCAAGGAATATTTGTGTTGTCTGAGAATTTATAGCACGACTTTTGATGCTCCTTGGTTGGGGTCTGAGCAGATTATTTGTTGCGATTGCAAACGTAATAAAATGGTGGTCCGATAGTCCAGGATTATGAGGAAAAACATTAAGATCTACAATATTTATTCCATGGGACAAAACTAGGTCCAGAGTATGACTGTGGCAGTGAGTAGGTCCAGAGACATGTTGGACAAAACCCACTGAGTCGATGATGGCTCCGAAAGCCTTTTGGAGTGGGTCTGTGGACTTTTCCATATGAATATTAAAATCACCAAAAATTAGAATATTATCTGCTATGACTACAAGGTCCAATAGGAATTCAGGGAACTCAGTGAGGAATGCTGTATATGGCCCAGGAGGCCTGTAAACAGTCGCTATAAAAAGTGATTGAGTAGGCTGCATAGATTTCATGACTAGAAGCTCAAAAGACGAAAACGTCATTTTTTTTTGTAAATTGAAATTTGCTATCGTAAATGTTAGCAACACCTCCGCCTTTGCGGGATGCACGGGGGATATGGTCACTAGTGTAACCAGGAGGTGAGGCCTCATTTAACACAGTAAATTCATCAGGCTTAAGCCATGTTTCAGTCAGGCCAATCACATCAAGATTATGATCAGTGATTAGTTCATTGACTATAACTGCCTTTGAAGTGAGGGATCTAACATTAAGTAGCCCTATTTTGAGATGTGAGGTATCACAATCTCTTTCAATAATGGCAGGAATGGAGGAGGTCTTTATCCTAGTGAGATTGCTAAGGCAAACACCGCCATGTTTAGTTTTGCCCAACCTAGGTCGAGGCACAGACACAGTCTCAATGGGGATAGCGGAGCTGACTACACTGACTGTGCTTGTGGCAGACTCCACTAAGCTGGCAGTCTGGCTAACAGCCTGCTGCCTGGCCTGCACCCTATTTCATTGTGGAGCTAGAGGAGTTAGAGCCCTGTCTATGTTGGTAGATAAGATGAGAGCACCCCTCCAGCTAGGATGGAGTCCGTCACTCCTCAGCAGGCCAGGCTTGGTCCTGTTTGTGGGTGAGTCCCAGAAAGAGGGCCAATTATCTACAAATTCTATCTTTTGGGAGGGGCAGAAAACAGTTTTCAACCAGCGATTGAGTTGTGAGACTCTGCTGTAGAGCTTATCACTCCCCCTAACTGGGAGGGGGCCAGAGACAATTACTCGATGCCGACACATCTTTCTAGCTGATTTACATGCTGAAGCTATGTTGCTCTGACTGTTTCATCCTAACATCGTTGGTGCTGACGTGGATAACAATATCTCTATACTCTCTACACATAATATCTCTATACTCTCTACACATAATATCTCTATACTCTCTACACATAATATCTCTATACTCTCTACACATAATATCTCTATACTCTCTACACATATGATGTGCAAAAGGGAAAGTAAATAAACATAAATATGGGTTGTATTTACAATGGTGTTTGTTCTTCACTGGTTGCCCTTTTCTTGTTGCAACAGGTCACAAATATTGCTGCTGTGATGGCACACTGTGGTATTTCACCCAATAGATATTGGAGTTTATCAAAATTAGGTTTGTTTTCAAATTCGTTGTGGATCTTTGTAATCTAAGGGGAAAATGTGTTTCTAATATGGTAATACATTTGGCAGGAGGTTAGGAAGTGCAGCTCAGTTTCCACTTAATTTTGTGGGCAGTGTGCCCATAGCCTGTCTTCTCTTGAGAGCCAGGTCTGCCTACGGTGGCCTTTCTCAATAGCAAGGCTACGCTCACTGAGTCTGTACATAGTCAAAGATTTCCTTAAGTTTGTGATCTCAGGTATTCTGCCACTGTGTACTCTGATTCGGGTCAAAAAGCATTCTAGCGTGCTCTGTTTTTTCCAATGTGTCATGTAATTATCTTTTTGTTTTCTCATGATTTGTTTGGGTCTGATTCTGTTGCTGTCCTGGGGCTCTGTGGGGTCTGTTTGTGTTTGTGAACAGAGCCCCAGGACCAGCTTGCTTAGGGGACTCTTCTCCATGTTCATCTCTCTGTAGGTGATGGCTTTGTTATGGAAGGTTTGGGAAACGCTTCCTTTTAGGTGGTTGTAGAATTTAACGGCTCTTTTCTGGATTTTGATAATTAGCGGATATCGGCCTAATTCTGCTCAGCATGCATTATTTGGTGTTCTACGTTGTACACGAAGGACATTTTTGCAGAATTCTGCATGCAGAGTCTCAATTTGGTGTTTGTCCCATTTTGTGAATTCTTGGTTGGTGAGCGGACCCCAGACCTCACAACCATAAAGGACAAGGATAACTGATTCAAGTATTTTTTGCCAGATTCTAATTGGTATGTCAAATTTTATGTTCCTTTTGATGGCATAGAAGGCCCTTCTTACCTTGTCTCTCAGCTCGTTCACAGCTTTGTGGAAGTTACCTGTGGCGCTGCTGTTTAGGCCGAGTTATGTATAGTTTTTTTTGCGTGCTCTAGGGCAACGGTGTCTAGATGGAATTTGTATTTGTGGTCCTGGCAACTGGACCTTTTTTGGAACACCATTATTTTAGTCTTACTGAGATTTACTGTCAGGGCCCAGCTCTGACAGAATCTGTGCAGAAGATCTAGGTGCTGCTGTAGGCCCTCCTTGGTTGGGGACAGAAGCACCAGATCATCAGGAAACAGTAGACATTTGACTTCAGATTCTAGTAGGGTGAGGCCGGGAACTGCAGACTGTTCTAGTGCCCTCACCAATTCGTTGAAATAAACAGTTGAAGATGGAAGTTTACATACTCTTAGGTTGGAGTCATTAAAACTCGTTTTTCAACCACAGCACAAATTTCTTGTTAACAAACTATAGTTTTGGCAAGTCGGTTAGGACATCTACTTTATGCATGACACAAGTAATTTTTCCAACAATTGTTTGCAGACAGATTATTTCACTCAAAGTTCACTGTATCACAATTCCAGTGGGTCAGAAGTTTACATACAGTGAGTTGACTGTGCCTTTAAACAGCTTGGAAAATTCCCGAAAATTATGTTATGGCTTTAGAAGCTTCTGATAGGCTAATTGACATAATTTGAGTCAACTGGAGATGTACCTGTGGATGTATTTCAAGGCCTACCTTCAAACTCAGTGCCTCTTTGCTTGACATCACGAGAAAATCAAAAGCAATCAGCCAAGACCTCAGAAATAAAATTGTAGTCCTCCACAAGTCTGGTTCATCCTTGGCAGCAATTTCCAAACGCTTGAAGGGACCACGTTAATCTGTACAAACAATTGAACGCAAGTATAAACACCATGGGACCACGCAGCCGTCATTCCGCTCAGGAAGCAGACGCCTTCTGTCTCCTAGAGGTGAACGTACTTTGGTGCAAAAAGTGCAAATCAATCCCAGAACAGCAAATGACCTTCTGAAGATGCTGGTACAAACGTATCAGGTACAAACGTATCTATATCCACAGTAAAACGAGTCATATATCGACATAACCTGAAAGGCCGCTCAGCAAGGAAGAAGCCACTGCTCCAAAACCGCCATAAAAAAGCCAGACTACGGTTTGCAACTGCACATGGGGACAAAGTTCGTACTTTTTGGAGAAATGGCCTCTGGTCTGATGAAACAAAAATATAACTGTTTGGCCGTAATGACCATCGTTGTGTTTGGAGGACAAAGGGGGAGGCTTGCAAGCCGAAGAACACCATCCCAACCGTGAAGCACGGGGGTGGCAGCATCATGTTGTTGTGGGGCTTTGCTGCAGGAGGGACTGGTGCACTTCACAAAATAGATGGCATCATGAGGAATGAAAATTATGTGGATATATTGAAGCAACATTTCAAGACATCAGTCAGGAAGTTAAAGCTTGGTCACAAATGGGTCTTCCAAATGGACAATGACCCCAAGCATACTTCCAAAGTTGTGGCAAAATAGCTTAAGGACAACAAAGTCAAGGTATTGGAGTGGCCATCACAAATCCCTGACCTCAATCCTATAGAACATTTGTTGGCAGAACTGAAAAAGCGTGTGCGAGCAAGGAGGCCTACAAACCTGACTCCGTTACACCAGCTCTGTTAGGAGGAATGGGACAAAATTCACCCAACTTACTGTGGGAAGCTTGTGGAAGGCTACCCAAAACATTTGACCCAAGTTAAACAAATTAAAGGCAATGCTACCAAATACTAGGGGTATGTAAACTTCTGACCCACTGGGAATGTGATGAAAGAAATAAAAGCTGAAATAAATCATTCTTTCTACTATTATTCTGAGATTTAACACTCATAAAATAAAGTGGAGATCCTAACTGACCTAAAACAGGGAATTTTTACAAGGATTAAATGTCAGGATTTGTGAAAAACTGAGTTTAAATGTATTTGGCTAAGGTGTATGTAAACTTCCGATTTCAACTGTATGTTGAAGAGGGTGGGGCTTAAGCTGCATCCCTGTCTCACCCCACGGCCCTGTGGAAAAAAAATTGTGTTTTTTGCCCATTTTAAACGCACACTTGTTTTTTGTGTACATGGATTTTATAATGTCGTATGCTTTTCCCCAACACCACTTTCCATCAATTTGTATAGCAGACCCTCATGCCAAATCGAGTCAAAAGCTTTTTTGAAATCAACAAAGCATGTGAAGGCACCACCTTTGTTTTGGTTTGTTTGTTTTTCAATTAGGGTGTGCAGGGTGAATACGTGGTCTGTCATACGGTAATTTGGTAAAAAGCCAATTTGACATTTGCTCAGTACATTGTTTTCACTGAGGAAATGTACTAGTCTGCTGTTAATGATAATGCAGAGGATTTTCCCAAGGTTGCTGTTGACGCATATCCCATGGTAGCTATTGGGGTCAAATTTGTCTCCACTTTTGTGGATTTGGGTGATCAGTCCTTGGTTCAAAATATTGGGGAAGATGCCAGAGCTAAGGATGATGTTAAAACCTCTACCACTTCTCTCTCCCGGATCCGGGATCCTCCTCATCAAAAAAGCTGACTAGCATAGCATAGCCTAGCCTAACGAGACAGGGATATCATATAATATAATTTTCATGAAATCACAAGTCCAATACAGCAAATGAAAGATAAACATCTTGTGAATCCAGCCATCATTTCCGATTTTTAAAATGTTTTACAGCGAAAACACAATATGTATTTCTATTAGCTAACCACAATAGCCAAAGGCTCAACTGCATATTTTCACCATGTTTCTACCGCATAGGTAGCTATCACAAAACCGACCAAATAGAGATATAATTAGTCACTAACCAAGAAACAACTTCATCAGATGACAGTCTTACAACATGTTATACAATAAATTTATGTTTTGTTCGAAAATGTGCATATTTGAGGTATAAATCATAGTTTTACATTGCAGCTACCATCAAAAATATCACCAAAGCAGCCAGAATAATTACAGAGAGCAACGTGAAATACCTAAATACTCATCATAAAACATTTATGAAAAATACATGGTGTACAGCAAATGAAAAATAAACATCTTGTGAATCCAGCCAATATTTCTGATTTTTAAGTGTTTTACAGCGAAAACACAATATATATTTCTATTAGCTCACTACAGTAGCCAAACACACAACGCAATTTACTCCCCGCCAAAATAGCTTGCACAAAACCGACAGAATAGAGATAAAATTAATCACTAACCTTGAACAACTTCATCAGATGACAGTCTTATAACATCAGGTTATACAATACACTTATGTTTTGTTTGAAAATGTGCATATTTAGAGCTACAAATCCTGATTATACATTGTGAATACGTAGCATCGATTCACCAGAATCTCCAGAGATATTTTGGACACTCACCTAATCTGACCAAAGAACTCATCATAAACTTTACATAAAAATACTTGTTGTATGGCAAATGAAAGATACACTGGTTCTTAATGCAACCGCCGTGTTAGATTTTTAAAAATAACTTTACCATAACAAACAGCTTGCGTTATTGCGAGACAGCGCCCGCCAAAACGGCGGAGAATAGAAATAACATTTTCCATAGAAATACGAAATAACATCATAAATTGTTCTTACTTTTGCTGAGCTTCCATCAGAATCTTGTACAAGGAGTCCTTTGTCCAGAATAAATCGTTGTTTGGTTTTAGAATGTCCTTTTCTCCTGTCGAATTCGCGCCACAATGCTAGCCAATGTTGATGACGTTCCCAGTTTCTCTCGACGCAAAGAACGGAAAACTCCAAAAGTCCCAATAAACGTTGAATAATCTGATAAAACTCGGTTGAAAAAACATACTTTACGATGTTATCATCACATTTATCAAATAAAATCAGAGCCGGAGATATTGGCCGTGTATACCGAATGCTTATCAGAAGACAATATGGAGGTGCTTCGCACGCCTAGGTAGAGAAAGGAAATTCCTGACCTGCCACTCCAAAAGCTCTTGTTCGACCTCAGATCAAGCTAGACACCCCATTCCACCTTCCACTGCCTGTTGACATCTAGTGGAAGGCGTATGAAGTGCATGCATATCGATAAATATAAGCCAGTTGAATAGGCAGGCCCTGGAACAGAGCCTCGTTTTCAGATTTTTCACTTCCTGTATGGAAGTTTGCTGCAAAATGAGTTCTGTTTTACTCACAGATATAATTCAAACAGTTTTAGAAACTTGAGAGTGTTTTCTATCCAATAGTAATAATAATATGCATATTGTATGATCTAGAATAGAGTACGAGGCAGTTTAATTTGGGCACGATTTTTTCCAAAGTGAAAATAGCGCCCCCCTATTGACAAGAAGTTAGAGTTTTAGTATAGCCAATTTCAATTTGTTGTCTGCATATTTTATAATTTCATTGAGGATACAATCAGCACTACAGGCCTTTTTGGGTTGGAGGGTTTGTATTTTGTCCTTTGTCCTTTGTCCTTTGATCATTCAAGGTAATTGGAGAATCCAGTGGGCTCTGGTAGTCTTTAATAGTTGATTCTAAGATTTGTATTTGATCATGTATATGTTTTCTCTCTCTCACTGTCTGTCTGTCTGCCTCTCTCTCTCGTAGTAAAAGGTAAACTCTGTTAGTTTCCTATTGATACAAAATCTAGACTTTAATATCCGCACCTTATCGATCACTCCTCTGAAACAGAGAGTGTGTGCGAACTATTTATTTAAACTCTCTGTCTCCAGATGTCCTTGGCTGAGGAGATAAAGCTGTTGAAGTGGTATCCCTCTGTTTATCTCCTGGTGTCTCTGTCCCCCCTCATCAGCAGGTATACACACACACAGACCGAAGATTGTCATTGTCGAGACAATGTGTGTGTCTTATTCAGCAGGTTGAGCATGTCAACCTCCATCCCTGTCTGATGTCCAGTCACACTTTTGGCTTCACTCCCTTCACCCTTATCTCTCTATACCTCTGTTTTTCCTTTTTCCTTCTTTCCATTGACGTCGACCATCCCTCTCTTTCTCTACCTTTATAAATATACTTCTAAAAGATTCAGTTTCCAAAGAGGACAGAGCTTTCTGCCTTAGGCAAAAGTGCTTGGTGTCTGTGTGTGCTTGTGTTTATCTGTTTGTTTTTGAACACTTAAATTAGTAAATTAGTCTTGCTCTCCCAACTGTGATGTGTGCATGCGTGCGTGCGTGCGTGCGTGCGTGCGTGCGTGCGTGCGTGCGTGCGTGCGTGCGTGCGTGCGTGCGTGCGTGCGTGTATACGTGTGTGTGGTGGAATGAGAAGAAGGGGGGGTAGGTGTTAAATAATAACGTTGCTAAACGTTCATCCTCCCTTTCTCCCTACATTCTTTCTCCCTACATTCTTTCTCCCTCCCTCTCTTTTTGTTTGACTTTGTGACTGGTTGCGTTGGATAATTCGTTTTTTTTAATCAAAAGTCTCTCCTCCCCCTCCTCCCGGGGGACGGTGTGATTGACAAGTCAGGGTTACTAAGTGATTAGCTGAGGTGGCTCCTCGTGTTGTCGCTGCGATGTAGGCGGAGACGCAGGTCAATTACAGGGTCAACGTTTCTCAAAGGATCCGCTCTGTGCCGTCCCTCCCCCTTTCCCCTACCCACCCCCCCATTCATCCATCCCTCCATCCCCTGCTCCTGCCCTCCCTCTGCGTCCGCTGTCACCTAATGAAGATGACAAACTGCATCCTGCGCTAAGCCCAGACCCTCACTCTTCCACCCTCCGCTCTCTTCTCTTTATTTCACTCTCCCTCCCTCTTTTTCTTTCTTCCTTCCTGTCCTTCTCCTCCTCCTCATGCCCCATATCTATTTGTTCTTCTTTCTGTCATCCTCTCTTCCATTTCCTTTCCCTTTTTATTTATCTCTTGTTCCTTCCCTAATTCAACACAAAGTCTCTCTCTATGCCTTCCTAGAGAAAAGAGAGAAATAAATCACTCTCTCGTCTTCTACCTCCCTCCTTGCCTGCTCTGTGTGTCTCTCTGGCGCCTATTCCTTCAGCAGGTTGACGTTTATTGGGATGAATCTTGTCCTGAAGGCAAAGCTGAGCGATTTCCTCTAGATGAGCCAGCAGCAAAAAATTGGCTATATACAGTCAAAATTCATGAAAACAAAAATGTGCTTTTTGGTCCTAATTTAAGGTTAGGGTTAGTCATAATGTTAGCAGTGTGGTTAATGTTAGGGTTCAACTGGTATGACTTTGTGGCTTTGCCAGCTTGTGACTACCCATCAGAGCTGCCTCCGGTACATGAGTCATCCCAA
>NC_052319.1:34836726-34841726 GCF_016432855.1 Salvelinus namaycush
CTCCTCTATACATCCTCTCCTCTCTCTCTAACATCCTCTCCTCTCCCTCCCTCTATACATCTCTCTCTCTCCCTCTCTATACACTCTCCCTCCTCTATCTCTCCTCCCTCTATACATCTCTCTCTCTCCCTCCCTCTATACATCTCTCTCTCTCCCTCCCTCTATACATCTCTCTCTCCCTCTTTATATCTCCCTCCCTCTATACATCTCTCCCTCCCTCTTTGCATCTCTCTCTCCCTCCCTCTTTGCATCTCTCTCTCTCCCTCCCTCTATACATCTCTCTCTCTCCCTCCCTCTATACATCTCTCCCTCCCTCTATACATCTCTGTCTCTCCCTCCCCTATACATCTCTCTTCTCCCTCCCTCTATACATCTCTCCCTCTTCTATACACTTTCTCTCCCTCCCTCTTTACATCTCTCTCTCCCTCTTTATATCTCTCTCTCTCCCTCACTCTTTACATCTCTCTCTCTCCCTCCCTCTATACATCTCTCCCTCCCTCTATACATCTCTCCCTCCCTCTATACGTCTCTGTCTCTCCCTCCCTCTTTACATCTCTCTCTCTCCTCTTTATATCTCTCCCTCCTCTATACATCTCTCCCTCCCTCTTGCATCTCTCTCTCTCCTCCTCTTTTACATCTCTCTCCTCCCTCCCTCTTACATCTCTCTCCTCCTCCATCTTCTACATCTCTCCCTCCCTCTATACATCTCTCTCTCTCCCTCCCTCTATACATCTCTCTCTCCCTCTTTATATCTCTCTCTCTCCCTCCCTCTATACATCTCTCTCTCTCCCTCCCTCTATACATCTCTCCCTCCCTCTTTACATCTCTCTCTCCCTCCCTCTATACATCTCTCTCTCTCCCTCCCTCTATACATCTCTCCCTCCCTCTTTACATCTCTGTCTCTCCCTCCCTCTATACATCTCTGTCTCTCCCTCCCTCCCTCGATACATCTCTCTCTCCCTCTTTATATCTCTCTCTCTCCCTCCCTCTATACATCTCTCCCTCCCTCTTTACATCTCTCTCTCTCCCTCCCTCTATACATCTCTCCCTCCCTCTATACATCTCTCTCTCTCCCTCCCTCTATACATCTCTCTCTCTCCCTCCCTCTATACATCTCTCTCTCTCCCTCCCTCTATACATCTCTCCCTCCCTCTATACATCTCTCTCTCTCCCTCCCTCTATACATCTCTCCCTCCCTCTTTACATCTCTCTCTCTCCCTCCCTCTATACATCTCTCTCTCTCCCTCCCTCTATACATCTCTCTCTCCCTCTTTATATCTCCCTCCCTCTATACATCTCTCCCTCCCTCTTTGCATCTCTCTCTCCCTCCCTCTTTGCATCTCTCTCTCTCCCTCCCTCTATACATCTCTCTCTCTCCCTCCTTTATCATATCTCCCTCCCTCTATACATCTCGTCTCTCCCTCCCTCTATACATCTCTCTCTCTCCCTCCCTCTATAAATCTCTCCTCTCTATACATCTCTCTCTCCCTCCCTCTATTACATCTCTCTCTCCCTCTTTATATCTCTCTCTCTCCCTCACTCTTATACATCTCTATCTCTCCCTCCTCTATACATCTCTCTCCCTATACATCTCTCTCTTCCCTTATACATCTCTCTCTCCCTCCCTCTATACATCTCTCTCTCTCCCTCCCTCTACATCTCTCTCTCCCTCTTATATCTCTCTCCCTCCCTCATACATCCTCTCCTCCCTCTTTGCTCTCTCTCTCCCTCCCTCTTTACATCTCCTCTCTCCCTCCCCTATACATTCTCTCTCTCCCTCCCTCTATACATCTCTCCCTCCTTCTATACATCTTTCTCTCTCCCTCCCTCTATACATCTCTCTCTCCCTCTTTATATCTCTCTCTCTCCCTCCCTCTATACATCTCTCTCTCTCCCTCCCTCTATACATCTCTCCCTCCCTCTTTAACTCTCTCTCTCCCTCCCTCTATACATCTCTCTCTCTCCCTCCCTATACATCTCTCCCTCCCTCTTTACATCTCTGTCTCTCCCTCCCTCTATACATCTCTGTCTCTCCCTCCCTCCCTCGATACATCCTCTCTCCTCTTATTATCTCTCTCTCTCCTCCCCTATAACATCTCTCCACCCTCCCCTTCTTTACATCTCTCCTCCCTCTCCTCTATAATCTCCCCCTCCCTCAACTCATACATCTCTCCCTCCCTCTATCTCTCCCCTCTTTTACATCTCTCTCTCTCCCTCCTCTTCATCCTCCTCTCTCCCTCCCTCTATACATCTCTCCCTCCCTCTATACATCTCTCTCTCTCCCTCCCTCTATACATCTCTCCTCCCTCTATACATCTCTCTCTCTCCTCCCCTTATACATCTCTCCCTCCCTCTTACATCTCTCTCTCTCCCTCCCTCTAACATCCTCTCTCTCCCTCCCTCTATACATCTCTCTCTCCCCTCCCTCCCTCACTATATCTCTCCCTCCCTCTATACATCTCTCTCTCCCTCTAACATCTCTCTCTCCCTCCCCTATACATCTCTCCCTCCCTCTTTACACTCTCTCTCTCCTCCTCTAAATCTCTCTCTCTCCCTCCTCTACACATCTCTCTCCTCCTCTATACATCTCCGCTCCCTCTTATATCTCCTCTCCCCTCCCCTATACACTCTCCCCCCTCTTACATTCTCTCTCTCTCCACCCTCTATACATCTCTCTCTCTCCTCCCTCTATACATCTCTCTCTCCTCTTTATATTCTCTCTTCCTCCCCCTCTAACATTCTCTCCCTCCCTCTTACATCTCCTCTTCTCCCTCTCTATTACATCTCTCCCTCCCTCATACATCTCTCTCTCTCCCTCCCTCTATACATCTCTCTCTCTCCCTCCCTCTATAAATCTCTCCCTCCCTCTTTACATCTCTCTCTCCCTCTTTACATCTCTCTCTCTCCCTCCCTCTATACATCTCTCTCTCCCTCTTTACATCTCTCTCTCTCCCTCCCTCTATACATCTCTCTCTCCCTCTTTACATCTCTCTCTCTCCCTCCCTCTATACATCTCTCTCTCCCTCTTTACATCTCTCTCTCTCCCTCCCTCTATACATCTCTCTCTCCCTCTTTACATCTCTCTCTCTCCCTCCCTCTATACATCTCTCTCTCCCTCTTTACATCTCTCTCTCTCCCTCCCCTTATACATCTCCCTCCCTCTTTACATCTCCTCTCCCTCCTCTATACATCCTCTCTCCCTCTTTACATCTCTCCTCTCCCTCCCTCTATACATCTCTATCTCCCTCTTTACATCTCTCTCTCTCCCTCCCTCTATACATCTCTCTCTCCCTCTTTACACCTCTCTCTCTCCCTCCCTCTATACATCTCTCTCTCCCTCTTTACATCTCTCTCTCTCCCTCCCTCTATACATCTCTCTCTCTCTCCCTCTATACATCTCTCTCCCCTTCTCCCTCTATACATCTCTCTCCCCTCTTTACATCTCTCTCTCTCCCTCCCTCTATACATCTCTCTCTCCCTCCCTCTATACATCTCTCTCTCTCCCTCCCTCTATACATACATCTCTCTCCCTCCCTCCCTCTATACATCTCTCTCTCTCCCTCCCTCTATACATACATCTCACTCCCTCTATACATCTCTCTCTCTCCCTCCCTCTATACATCTCTCTCTCTCCCTATGCCTTTCTTTCTTCCTCTCTCTCCACTTGCCTTTCTCTGTAACTCTCTGCTTTGTTTCCATCCACCTTCTCTGTCCATGCCGCTTCATCTTTCCTCTCTATCTTCCTCTGTCATTCCTCTATTTCCATCTTATTTCCTTCTACTCCATCTTATTAAGCAAGGCTCCTTTTTGCTGGTTGAGGGTTTTCTTCCCTCCTTTCCTCTTTATCGCCCCCCACTCTTACCATCCATCTCCACCCCTCACTCACTGTCTTTCCATTCATCCTGCTTCCCTCCTTTCCTCTTTATCGCCCCCCACTCTTACCATCCATCTCCACCCCTCACTCACTGTCTTTCCATTCATCCTGCTTCCCTCGTTTCCTCTTTATCGCCCCCCACTCTTACCATCCATCTCCACCCCTCACTCACTGTCTTTCCATTCATCCTGCTTCCCTCGTTTCCTCTTTATCGCCCCCCACTCTTACCATCCATCTCCACCCCTCACTCACTGTCTTTCCATTCATCCTGCTTCCCTCGTTTCCCCTTTCCCTCTCAGATCCCTCTCTCTATCTTTGCCCCACTATCTCTCCCTATCTTTCTCATATACACTCCATCTCTCCCTCACTATTCGTCCTCTTCATCTCCCTATCTCAGCCCTTCTCCAAACTCACTAATCCTGCAGTATAGGACAAGTCTTCCTTACTGTTCCCTTTGTTTAATACCATCTCTATGCGTCTCCCCCATCCTGTACCCTGCAGCCTATAGCACAGGGCCTGCAGTGAGACCAGGAGGTACACAAGGCTTCTGATGAGCTAATGTATAGCCAGCTGCATGCTCCTTAACGGTTAACCCTGTATTGACAGGGGCTAGCGGACCGCTAATATGTCTCATTGACATACTGCTTCAGTGTTAAAGTCAGTTTACTTTGTTAGCTCTGTGTTAGCATTTGGCTCGATGTTTTAGGGTTATTTTCTCTCGTATTCTCTGCATTAGTTGGTTTGCTCTCTGTTGCTCAGATCTGTTGTCCAAATCGTAAGATCTGTATTAGCTGTTTGGCTAGATGGTGTGCGGTTTGGCTAGCTGATATCTGGGTTAGTCATTAGCTCTGTATTAGTTGTTTGGCTAGCTGATTTCTGGGTTAGTCATTAGCTCTGTATTAGCTGTTTGGCTAGCTGATATCTGGGTTAGTCATTAGCTCTGTATTAGTCATTTGAATAGCTGTTTTCTAAGTTAGTCATTAGCTCTGTATTAGCTGTTTGGCTAGCTGTTTTCTGGGTTAGTCATTAGCTCTGTATTAGTTGTTTGGCTAGCTGATTTCTGGGTTAGTCATTAGCTCTGTATTAGCTGTTTGGCTAGCTGATATCTGGGTTAGTCATTAGCTCT